>NW_027526203.1:199040274-199159508 GCF_048455015.1 Haemaphysalis longicornis | reverse complement strand
GTGGTACTCGAGAGACAGGGGTACGAGGTGAGTGGTACGCGAGAGAAAGGGGCAAGAAGAGGGGAGGGTTGTGCTGCCACTCGCCTCAAACCTAACTGATGTACCCACCCTTCAGTACACCTTTCTGGAAGTACCGCCCACCTGACCTACCTCCAAACCTCAGCTCCCGCATCACTTCCTGGGAGAAATGGCTGAACCCGGTTCATGGCGTTGACATCAAGTCGTTGCAAGAACTCCTGGCTGTCGACAGCCTTCGGGTTAGTGGCGGCCTCTGGGAGAGCTACGGACCGTCTGTTTACCGTCACGACGGCCCGGACTAGGGCTGTTTAAACAATACATTTTTTTCTCTCTGTAGGCTTGATTTACAATCGGCTTCTGGGCGCACCAATCATACGCGATGCGCTTGCTGGAAGCATTGGCGTGAGAGAAATCGCGAGCACCAGTGTTGCGGAAAACATTAAGGCAAGGATGTTCTAAATGAACGGAGGAAAGTAGCGGAAGAAGAAGCCATTGTTTTATGTCAGAGCCGCGAGGTAACGACGCACGAAGTGCCCCTTGGTAATCACACGTGTTACACGGCTACGTAAACCATACGAATGCCACCCAATGTAGCATTGTAGAGGTTGGCCTGATCGGGAAAAAGCGAACGCTTTGCAGAAATCAACCTGGATATGAGCCCCTTGCTCGAGGTATCTGAGAGGCACCTAAGCACGGACGATCAGTATGAATGTAGTTTGAACACTGCTATCAGTAGTGGTACAAGTTCGGTACGTACTTATGGTGTCACTGATAACACTTTGCTGCCGAATATGCAAAATAATAGCCAAAACGTTATAATGTACAGAGTTGAGAGATATAGGATAGTAGCCAGTAAACCGATATTTAATTTAGGGAAATTAGTCTATAGTACAAGAACAGTTTACCATGATAATGAGCAAGGGCAATGGTGTGAACTTGATAAACCTTTCGAAAGCATTCCACAAAGCAGCTCTTGGAACCCCTTGTAGAGCGCTGCTGTCAAACTAACGGCGTTTTTTGCAACTGCATTTTGTTTATGGAATAGCACTGAAGTCCGTAAACATTATTTTTCTTCTTCAAGTGAAAGCTCCTGGTTGCTCGTTTAAGGAAGGCAGCAACTTAAAGAGACAAGACGTGACGTCAGGGTATCGGCAATAGTCTAACGGGTCAAACTCATTAGCACAATGATGACCGCTTTTTTTTAGCACCGAAGGCATGTAAATAACCATCTGTGAGTAAATCTCAACTCCTGGGATTTCCGCTACCACGGGATTGACGACGACCACCATTAAAAGGAGACGCGAAGGATTAACATTAAAAAAACGATTGAATTGAGCGGACTAAATTAAAGCCTCGTGGCACCGGTCAACTTTCGAAGGCCTCAGGAAAGCTTCAACATAGCTAATAAAATCGAAAATAGGCTGGAACGTCAAACTCCAGACCATGAAATGCTACAAAAATACTTATGAAGGCTGCATTGCTGGTAACTTTGTCTCAAAGCGGACCCTGAGGATTCCCACTGGTGAAGCTTGTTTTTAGTGCACGACACGTAAGCGTCCGCTACTGTGGTTTGGCGGCTTCGTCAGCCTCGTAACCGAGCGAACGAAGGAAACACCAAACACAGAAAGTAAACGGAGGAGGAAAGTGTGGCCAAAGTGTGAGGGGGAGAGCGGTATGCCGGGGCGGCGCCACGGAAGCCCAGCACGCGTTCCGTGATGTAACGTACGTAGGTCCTTCGGCGTCCCGTCCGTTGCTCCTTTCTCTTTCAATAAAGCAACTCTTTCTCTCCTCCTCGTTGCGTGGCTCATCCGAACCACGTGACATTTTCGAGGGAGTTTCAAACACCATTTGCAACAACATGCTCGGCGGCGGCGCCGCGCCGCAAGGTAACGGCAGAGTAGCGCGCGCCGCCGTGCGTTCGCTGATCACGCGATCCCTGCCTCAGACGCAGCAACTATGCGCCATTACCAAGAATGCAGTTCGCGCACCGCACAAATTTCGCATTGGGGAGTATAGTAATCACCAGCCATTTTTTGCTCCTTAGACAGATCCCATTTTGCGAGAACATTTGAATCCCATTGCAAGAAAGCAGGGCGCAAAATGCGTTTTGCACGATCCATAAAAACAATGATGAGCCATTCCACGCTGAGAAGGTGAATGACCAGCGAAGATTTTTAACACAACACATAGAGGTAACGGAATTTAGGTAAATGGTGTGAGCAAATGTTTTTTTAACTTAACTTAAAATACGTATCAAAATTCTAAGACGTATATGATAGAAGTCCAAGTCATGTTTTTATCTTGAAAGGGGTGCCTATTTATTATAATCTAGTGAAGATGAATATCCAAATGATGAGATGTATAAGCTTGAGGTAGATACGTTTTGAACGGCGTGTGATTTCGGTAGTGAGCGCGTGCTAATAGCACACACACGAGGACGTTCGCTTTCCGACGCCTCGCACGATAGAACACCTCGCGCTTCAAATACACGTGAAGCCTCGGAAGTTTTCGTTCCCAGACATCAAGATACACGGAACCCTAGCTCACTTAAAATTGTTCGAAACACGTTAAGCTAGTGAAAGAGACCCGCGGTGGACACGAAGAGTTTCGCACGAAAGGAGTGCATTCATCGGATAGACACGTGCCTCGGCAATCGTACCCAGAGCAGCAGACGTACATCGCGGTAGACCCAGGTGTGGTCGTAGGGCTTGTGCTTGCATGCTTTCCAATGAGCATGGGCATGAAGTAGGCAAATTTCATATGACTGGCAGGCTAAGACGAAGGTAGCCACCCCCCCCCCCCCTAAAAAAAGGAAAAAGAATGCGGTATAACTTCAGAGGGCGTTCTGTGATGGGCCCCATTCTATTCCTGCCACGAAACGGAGAACGTGCACAAAGCTTGCAAGTTTGGTCTTTGCGTCCATAATATGTTTTGTCCATCTCAGCCATATTTCCACAATGACGGCCAGAAGTGTGTGTTGTGTAAAGTAGGGTATTAAAGTGCCATCAGTGGGGCTGGGGTATTGATTGTACCATTGACTTTGTGGTGAAGGGAAGAACAGCGCATTTTGCTGGAGACAAACTCAGTTTTTGGAGGCGTAAGTACCAAGGTGTTATTGTTACAGCTTGCTGTAGACAGGCTCGCAAGTGTGGTCGAGTTACACCAGAAGCCTAGATTCATATATCGCCAACGTACATAGGGATTCTGTCAGTTTCAACCATTTCGTCCAGAAGGCCGATGAGCGCAATGTTAAACAGGGTAGGGCTCAGTTCTCCAACCTGCGAAACACGGAAATGAACACGGGTACGTACGTAACGCAACAATCTCTATCAGGACCCTTATTCGGAGCATATATACAAATGACTCATAAATACGAACTGTTAACGAAGCTTTTCTACAGACTTACATGCCCATAAACGCTGAATTACAATGAATTGTAGCCGATGGCCCATCGCAAAAATACGGTAAATCCGACTAAGGCAGATTTTAAAAACCAATTCAAAGATGCGTATGGCTTCGCGGCATCTTCAGTTGGGGAAATTTTTGTTTAGTGAACCGCAACGGAGTGAACCTGCTCTTATTACAACCGCAATAACTTCCTCCGCCATCCCGCAGATTGAGGTCCTTGAAAGTTTAGGCAATAAGCTTAAAGGCCACGCACTTCTTATACCTGAGTTATCTGCGGAGGAAAGAAGAAGAAAAAAACAAGCAGCGAACGTTGTTACCGGTGGACACGGGGGACAGAGCAATGGAAAAGTCATCGTCAGTGCCGTCAGAAAACTGTGAACATAGGCGATAGGCCTTTTCTACAGGAACAAATGCGGAGATTGATGTATAAACAGACAGGAAGATTAATTCATCAGTTGGATAAGAATGGTCAATTCGAACAGCTTTTTTCGAATTAAAGTTGCAATGAAGACAACATGCAGGTTTGTTTTATTTTAAAGAACTATGCTAACTCCTTCAATTCTGTTCCTTCCCAGGGACATTGCTTTATATGAAAACATAACATACAAACTTTCAAATTCGCGCTGCATAACGTACATAAGATATACAAGTGTGCGTGTGTGTGTGTGTGTGTGCGTGTGCGTGTGTGTGTGTGTGTGTGTGTGTGTGTGTGTGTGTGTGTGTGTGTGCGTGTGTGTGTGTGCGTGTGTGTGTGTGCGTGTGCGTGTGCGTGTGTGTGTGTGTGTGTGCGTGTGTGTGTGTGTGCGTGTGTGTGTGTGTGTGTGTGTGTGTGTGTGTGTGTGTGTGTGTGTGTGTGTGTGTGTGTGTGTGTGTGTGTGTGTGTGTGTGTGTGTGAGTGTGCGCCAACGTGTGCGTGCGTGTACGCGCGAGTGTGTTGCGTGTGTCGATCTCACGAGGCATATAAACGAAATTCAATAAACACCACCCAGCCCTGCGGATACGAAAATAGCGGGACGCATCGGTCCGGTCACCCTTTCTCCTGCTCCCATCGGGGAAATCTAATAACGCTTAGAGTGTCCCTTAAACTCGCTGGCCGCGCTTTACGAGCGCCGGACGTGCACATGCGGCCCGGCCTTTTGTTCTTGGTCTGCGGCCACTCACGCGGACTCCGTCCACCGCGAACGAGGGTGAGAAGGGAGGCGTAAAGAGGAGAGTGCATGCATAACATATCCGATAGTCACGCTAACTGCCCACTTCGAGATAAGGCCCCAATAATCCGAATTGCCTCCGCGCCATTCGCGATAGGGGCTGGAGCGCGCGCGGAGGGGCTAACTCGGTTACGGGCTGCTCTGGACAACGGGGAGCCTTTGGGAGGAAAAGTCACTCTGGGAAATAAGAAAGGCTCATTGCTCAAAGTACGTTATCGCGCTAACTACATGTATGAAACACGCAAGAGCCTACCGAATGACGTTTCAATCTCCCTTAATGGCCGCGCGTAACTCCCTCCGTCTTCAATATTGATTACTGTCCACAAATTCAATAAGCCCCAGCCGCTACAAGGAGCGAATCAGGAAAAAAGCGAAGAAAAGCGAGGGGAACGGGACAGGAAATAGCTCGCCGCCTTTTCTGTTCCCATATACGGCGTCATGTTTGCGTGTGCGCTCGTCTGCCTGAAACGAGCGGTTGCATTGCCCGTGTAAGCTCTTTGCCGAGCGCAATGGCGGGCACCACCTTCTTTGCTTATGGCGATTCTGGGTTTCTACTATTAGGAATATTAGGTTAGCGCTACGATTTCACTGTTCGCAACGTAACAGCGAGTGAATGCCCGCATACTGAATCGCTCTTTTGCGCGATGTTCTGAGATAGCTAGATGCGTTTTTGGGCCCTGTGTACCCATTGTCCGTCGAGAAAACAGCATTGACCAACATGGAGGTGCCTGTGCTCATGCATGGAGGCCCGATTGGAATGAGTGGTGCCTAAATAGAGACGCTCACGCACGTACACACCCACATGCACCCCCTCACATACACACGCACACACACACACACATACGTTATGTGATACAAGAGTCGTATCGTCCTCTTTCCGTTAAAGGAAATACCCCATATTTATTCACCGCCGCCTATGTTATTGACTTCACAGAACAAGTTAAGAATGTGGATTCGTGGTGGCATGCTCCTCCATTCACGTGACACGCGGCCTTCGAGCCCGCAAGTGAAACACGGTACATTCCGGAAGTGGAAAGCAGTCCTGGGATAAATGCTCGCTTTACTAAAAGGAAAAAAAATGCGCTGTCAATGAAACAGAAACGAGGTCGCCGTTAGTCACATAATATTCCAGGCCTTCTTGCTTTTAGCAGCAGCTTAACATGGAATAGAATACCTCTTCGCATGCCGCACCAAGTAGGAGAGCGCTACGTGTAGGGAGGCAAGACTTAAAGAGCGATAGCTGCAAAACCGGGGAATAACGAGCTTGTACTGTAATACTGTAAACAGATTAGTTCATGCCTTACGCTTATGGGATCAGGCCGTATAGTTCTTCGCTACCTGTCAACCGAAAAACGTGCAAGAAGACGACCAAGCCATTCTTACAGTGGCCTGCGCTGGACCCTCCCTGACGTCCTGTCAAATAAGGGGCACTATCAGATTAGATGTCAGTAATTAATTGGTCCGCAGACCACTAGGGATGCAAGTATGCGAAATCAGGATGCGGCCCGTAAGCCTCTGCTTTCAGCGGCCAACAAGGTGAAAAGACAGCAGCCCGCTATCATCTTCTCTGGACCGTGGATAATTCGCAACGTGTGGCATTTACAGATAACTCCCCAAATTTATTTTCCAATTAATTTAGCCACGTTGCGCTGACGTCTAAATAATTTATTCGGGTATTCTTTCATTAAGAGCGCAGCTGAATAATATAAAACACAGTAATTGTCATGATGCCGTCAGAATTTTTATTCTTCTAGGTAACGTGCACACTAAGTTTAGGACATACAGTCAAACGCCCCACATGATTACAATGTTTGGGGTGCCATAACCAAGTAAGGCCTGGGTTCTTAGCGTAGCATATAAGGCCGCTTCTGCTTGAGCGCTTCAACGCTTACAAATGGCAAACACATGTTGTGTGTGTTTGCGTCTCTAGGCCCTGCTTCTTGCGCGCAGTTCCAGATGTAATGCTATTGCAAATTAGCTATTGACATGAAACTCCTCTCCTTCTTGGTGGTCCGTTCAAGGATGGGTTTGTTTTATATTTCAGTGGGGCACACTGCTTACGCAGTTAAAGCGCACCTTCAACAACTGGGTATCATGATGGTACCTTGGCCGATACTTGCAGAGGACCCAAATATAACATAAAATCGTGTTGGAGCATTATAAAGTTAAAACTACCGATCATGGGCCTCCATATCGCATCCGGCTATCGGCTTTGGGAAGCCGTGAAGAACGAATGGCACGGCTGAAGTAGATGTGGGCGTCCTAACTGCAATGCGTAATTCAGTGCCCAGGCGCGTAGTCCAGCTATGATGGAGAATTGCAGCGATTTTAACTTATTGAGCAATGTCGCGAATAACTCGCGTAAGATGCCTAGAAAATGCAATGTCCAACGAAGCTACGGAATGCTTCAGCTGTGCTCATATTATTGGCACATTTAGTCAACGTATATTTGGTAAGCTGAAATCCCCCACCCCCCCACCCCCGCGCAAATTATGCTTGTTTTATTACAACTATTATTCGACATGAAAATTTGAATTGAATTTAAAAATTATGAAAGTGATTAAGGTGCCTCTGAACAGACGAAAACACAGGTACTCATCCCTAGAAAACGTTCAACGTGTTGCTATGGGAAACCTCTGGTCCCTGCTCTTGAGAATAAGAAAGTCTCGTTAATATGCATGCCCGTTGACCTCTACAATTCTTTTTAATCTCACATTGTCAATGAACCCGGCGGAATTCAAAAAATACCCCGCCAAATAGCTTCCAAAATATCGTTATAGATGATATGCATGATCAACGCAGCTATCTCTCGTTTATACGTTTGGCGATTTCCCCTAAGTAGGATGGGCGATAGGAAGGACGAAAAGGGAGGGGAGGGTTCGGTGTTAGAATCACAACCAGCAGGTGTAAAAACTTTAATATGCTGTCTAAAAGACCGACAGTTCCTGTCACGAGGAGAAAAGAGATACATCGCTGTGGTCCTTACGAGGAACAAGATAATCGGCTACGGCGAGTCGAAGCTGATCTCTCGGCTCGCTTGCTCTGTGCTTTCCTGGAATACTAGAACATTAGACCACATACCAGTTGATTGCAGGAGCATGTTAGCTTAATTGTACTTGGTCATATGCGATCAGAAAGTTGATTTAGTGTCACAGCATGACATGTTCTGCCTGTGAACCATTGATGCAACATGCATACGCCATAGATGTATGGTCAGAATCGATGTTAGGTTTTGAAGACGTGAGTGGTTCCAATGCGGGAGGTAGGTCTTCTCTGACAAAACTGAAGAGATGGATCGGGAGGGAATTCATCCATGGAAGAGACCTATATTTGTTCCATGTGGCAGGGGCTTGTGCGTCGATCCGAATTTCCAGCGTGTAAGAATGAAGAAATTTCCGTCTATATATACACGTTGTGACTCGGGCTACTCTGCTAGTTAGTCGAAAATAACTGCATGATAGGCGTTTTCGAAATGATTTGTGATATAGAGATTCGTGTACACTTGCTAGCTGTTTCGGAGATACACGTCCTCCACGAGGTGCTTTAAGGATGCATGGCAGTGAAAATCGGTTTTGCAGTGCGGAAATCTGTCGGTAATTTCAAGCTGCTATTTGAAGCGCGCTAGACCTAACGCCTGAATTACTCTTCCAATTGAGGGAATGAGGGGAATCGGGCGTGCATCGATGAAAGTAGCGGGAGATTTAGAGGTCCCGAGAGCCTATTTTTAGCTGACCAATATGTGATCTAACAGATACTGTTCGAAAAAAACATCGTATAGTTGCCTGGTCGATTCGTAACATACTTAATAAGAGTGTGAAGCTGGGAAAGTCGGTAAGGCTCCATGATTAAAATAGCGCAAAGGACAGGACGTAAAAATCATGCACGCCTCTGTATAACGACGACAACGGTTGAACTCTAAGCTTCCTCGCGATGGATTCATGGTTTGCCAACCCCACACTGCGAGTATGTGCTACTCTGGAGGTACGCACCACTTTTCTGGAATACCCACAGCAACTCTAGGGTGTGCACTCCGTAGGAATAACGTTTAGGAAGTACGGCGTGAATCGACACCTACTGCTTGGCGTTCAGTGAGCAATTTTTTGGGTGGGTGCCGATATGAGGTGGTAAACCTCCAATGAAGTTAACAAAGGTTTGTTTAGGGGCTAATTGGTATATTCTTGAATTCAGTATTAACGCGCGCTGCATATTTGGACGACGGACGGGAGAGTGAAAAGACAAACTAAAGGATGGTGCGCAAACTAGCAAGTGCTTTATTGAAAGCTGTATGGTTATTTATAAGGATGCGATGGTAAGTGTACATTAATAGATTAAACATAGCTTCGTGCGTGCGCTCATGTGACATTAGACTTTTCTTTCATTATTTTTATCTCTTTTTCTGTGAGGGCTATTGAGGGCACGCTAATACATTTGTCAGGTTCCACAGACAGCATTCTGAAGGCCTAAATCACTTCCAGAACCCTTCGGTCTTTTGAGCGTGATAGCACATTTGCTTGTTTCAGCTTTGGTTTGCATCCGCATTTTGCGCAGTGGACTGCAAGGTGGCCTGACGATTGTAGTTGATTGCAAGCATTGTTGTGCTCTCGCATTCTGTCATTTAAACACCGCCCCGTTTGTCCGATCTAGGATGAATTCCGCATGCCCTGCGGCGCATGCGGAATGTACACTCACCATCGCATGCTTATACACCTTTTCATCTGTTAATCTTTCATAAGATCAGAGCATGTTCTGGGCTGTGTTGTGCATGCGCAGTTACATATTCATGTCGACTGCGCCATTTGTAGGGCTGCTAGCACAGCCCACTGATAAATGGAAGCTCCCAGGACGAAGAAAATAAAATGGTCTATAAATAACCGTACAGCTTTCAATAAACCAGTTGCTAATTTTCGCACCATCGTTTGGTTTGTCTTTTCACTGTCCCGTCCCTCGTCCAAATATGCAGCGCACGTTAATATTGAATCCAATGAACTCCAAGATGTGACGTTAGGCCTAACGTTCGAAACCTTAGAATGAGAAGTTAGGCCTAACGTCTTGTGGCGAGCAGCCTTACAGCACGCAGAGCAACACCATTCTCATCCTTCGTCGGCCTGTGGGTAACGGCTGTCGATGTTCAACTCACAACGTTACGTTAGGCCTACTTACGTCGCGCTGTCGCACACCTGCGTCCCCTCCTCCCTCTGCTGCACATCAACCTTTAGCGGAGGGGGCGTAATGGAACTGTGGCCAAGCTTCGCAGGGAAGCGTTTCAATTTTGCTACACTTCACCCACGGTCATCGTCATCGTCAAAGAAAGTTGGCTTTCCTGCAGGGCACATTTGCGTTACACATGCCATCAATGAGAACACTAAAGGCCCAACCACATGCACGCGTAAAACCGACGTACTCAGCAACGACGTAAACCTCAGCAAGCGCGTAAGGAACCGGCGTACTCCGGCGTACGCCGAATGCATTGCCACGCGCCTGTTACGCCCAAGTCAGAGCCCGCCAGACATCGACCTAAACTTTCGGGCGCACGGTGTTGACGTAGAACTCTGGCGGTGATGTTATCTGGCGGTCAGGTCGCATAACAAGACTGCAAATTGATAAATCATCATCATCATCATCATCATCATCGTCATCAGCCTATCTACGCCCACTGCAGGGCAAAGGCCTCTCCCATTATTCTCTAATTACCTCGGTCCTGTGCCAACTGTGACCAATTTATCCCCGCAAGCTTCTTGATCTCATCTGCCCATATAACTTTCTGCCGCCCCCTGCAACGCTTGCCTTCTCTAGGGATCCACTATGTTACCCTTAATGACCAGCGGTTATCTTGCCTTCGTATTACATGCCCTGCCCACGCCCATTTCTTTTTCTTAATCTCTACTAATATGTCCTTAACACGTGCTTGTTCCCTGACCCACTCCGCTCTCTTCTTGTCCCTTAATGTTACACCTATCATTTTCCGCTCCATTGCACGCTGAGTCGTTCTCAATTTAAGTTGAACCCTCTTAGTGAGCCTCCAGGTTTCTGCCCCGTAGGTGAGTACCGGTAAGATGCAGCTGTCATACACTTTCTTCTTCAGCGACAATGGTAGGCTGCTATTCATTATCTGAGAATGTCTGCCATATGCACCCCACCCCATTCTTTTCCTTCTAATTATCTCTGCCTCATGGTGGGGATCTGGGGTCACAACTTGGCCTAAGTTGATATATTCGCTTACTACTTCCACTGCGTCGCCACCTATCTCAAACCGCTGTGCTGTCCCGAGGTTATTGATCATTACTTTAGTTTTCTGCATATAATTTTCAGGCCCACGGTTCTACTCTGTTCGTCCAGTGCGGAAAGCATGCTTTGCAATTCGTCCCCCGAGTTACTTAGCAAGGCAACGTCATCAGCAAATCTGAGGTTACTGAGGTATTCTCCATTAACCCTTACTCCCACCTGCTCCCCATCTAACGTTCTGAATACTTCTTGTAAACGTGCTGTGAATAACATTGGAGAGATTGTGTCTCCTTGTCTGACACCCTTCCTTATAGGTATTTTACTGCTCTCCTTATGGAGGATGATGGTAGCTGTGGACCCATTGTAGATATCCTCTAGTATTCTTACATAATGCTGATCTACGCCCTGGTTCCTTAATGCCTGAATGACTGCTAGGGTTTCGACCGAGTCAAATGCTTTCTCATAATTTATGAAGGCTATATATAGGGGTTCAGTATACTCAGCGCACTTCTCTATCACCTGATTGATCGTTTGAATATGGTCCATTGTTGAATAACCTTTACGGAACCCTGTTTGTTCTTCAGGTTGACTGAAATCTAAGGTTGCAGAAATTCTGTTAGCGATTACCTTGGTAAGTACCTTGTAGACGACTGGCAGTAAGCTGATCGGCCTGTAATTTCTTGATTGATTGATTGTAGGGTTTAACGCGCCGACGCAACGCAGGCGATGAGGCGCGCCGTAGTGGAGGGCTCCGGATTAATTTCGACCACCTGGGGATCTTTAACGTGCGCCGAAATCTGGCCTGTAATTTTTCAAGTGCTTCATGTCGCCTTTCTTATGGATTAGGATGATGTTCGCGTTCTTCCAAGATTCCTGTACACTTGCGGTCATTAGGCAATGCGTATACAGGCTTGCCAGTTTTTCAAGTACAATTTCTCCGCCATCCTTCAAGAGGTCTGCTGTTATGTGATCCTCACCAGGTGCTTTGCCCCCTTTCATTTCTTTCAAAGCCTTCCTTACTTCTTCGGTCGTTACTGGTGGGATGTCTATCTCCTCTGAACTACTGTCTCGTTCGGCATTATCCTGGCTGTCCCGGCTACTGTACAGGTCCCTATAGAACTCCTCGACCACTGTGAGAATTTTATCCCTATTTGTGATCACATTGCCTTGCTTATCTTTAAGTGCATACATCTGATTTTTCCCCGCGCCAAGACGCCTCTTCACTGCTTTCAGGCTACCTCCGTTCTTTACAGCGTATTCGATCCTCTCCATATTATACTTCGGTATGTCAGCTGTCTTACGCTTATTGATTAACTTCGAAAGCTCCGCTAGTTCTATTCTGTCAGCTGCGGTAGAGATTGTCATGGTTTGCCGTTTCCTAATTAGATCTTTCGTCTCCTGTGAAAGTTTACCAGTATCCTTTCTGGCCACAGTGCCCCCGACTTCTACTGCACACTCCGTGATAATGAGTGTAAGGTTGTCGCTGGCTTCCTGTGTCGTGAGCTCGGCTTCAGCGTTAAGAGCTGAATATCGGTTCTGCAGCGCGATCCTGAATTCTTCTGCTTTACGTCTTACTGTTAGCTCATTAATCGACTTCTTTCGTACCAGGTTGTTGCGGTCCCTCCTCAAATCTAGCCTAATTCGAGATCTTACCATACGGTGGTCACTACACCTTACCCTTCCGAGCACTTCCACATCCTGCACGACGCCAGGCTTATCGCATAATATGAAGTCTGTTTCATTTTTATGCTCCCCATTCGGGCTCCTCCAGGTCCACTTCCGACTCTCCCGTTTACAGAAGAAAGTATTCATTATGCGTAGGTTATTCCGTTCTGCAAACTCAACTAGTAGGTCCCCCCTGCTATTTCTACAGCCCAGACCAGAGTCCCAGACCAGAGTCCCCAACTGCCTTGTCTCCAGCCTGATTCTTGCCTACTTTGGCATTGAAGTCCCCCATAACTACGGTATACTGTGTTTTTACTTTAGCCATTGCCGATTCCATATCTTCATAGAAGCGTTCCACTACTTGGTCGTCGTGGCTGGATGTGGGCGCGTAGCCCTGCACCACCTTGAGTTTGTACCTCTTATTGAGCCTAATTGCAAGACCTGCTGCCCTTTCGTTAATGCTATACTATTCTTCTATGTTGCCAGCTATGCTTTATTTACTAGAAATCCCACTCCCAGTTCTATTCTGTCCTCTAGACCCAGGTAACATAGGACGTGTCCATTTTTTAGCACCGTGAATGCTTCGCCTGCCCTCCTAACCTCGCTAAGCCCTATTACATCCCATTTAATGCCCTCTAATTCCTCGAACAACACCTCTAGACTCGCTTCGCTAGATAAGGTTCGCGCGTTAAACGTTGCCAGGTTCAGATTCCATTGGATGGAATTGATAAATAAGCTCACTTTACTATTATTATGCGATAAAACGAAGTAATTTGTAAAATACGGAGAGCAAACAACCGGACAAAACACACGAAGCAGCGAGCAACTATGGGAGCAAGGCAGTTTACGCCAAATGTAGCAGAGGGTTTTGTGCTTGCCAAGCATGCATACTAATCCTTAACGTTTTTAATGTCCCAAGAACTGTTTTAGTTTTTTCTGTATTAAATATACGTACTTTTGTGAGAATAGCCATTATTTTTTTATTTGAGTTAAAATGTAGTCGAACTGGTTACCGCAAAGATGAGTCCGGTGTGGTCGGGGTGGTCGAGCCACACTGCGCGGCGCATTGGTTTACGCGCGCCCTCCATGACGCGCGCGTTTCTGCGATACGTGGTTACTCGCCCTTTCCGACGTCGTCGGACGGCGTAAAGGCAGCGGCGTATGTCGCCGCAGGCATACGCCGTTGCGCGAGTACGTCCATTTTACGCGTGCATGTGGTTGGCCCTTAAAGCTTCGGTTTAAAACGTGCAAGGACGGGCGCTTAATTAAGACTGAATTTTATTGCAAGAAACCGTAAAATATTTGTGGAAAATACAAGAGCACATTGCGAAAAAAAAAATACAAGGAAAGAGAATGGTTTGAATACGATTGCTCATCAGTGGTGTCACCCACCAAAGTCACGCCATCTAAATAGCGTATCTCATTTGCATGTAGTGCGAATGATGGCATGCTAGCACAAGAGTCTCCCATTTCGAAGATCGCGAACGCCTCCGAAACTTCACGTGTGCGTTGGTCCGGGTATCTGCTCACTCGAGGCGTGGTCAAGCTTTGGCTAGGAGCCATGTTTTCCGCTATGAGTAGCCAGATTCCTCCCCTGAAACGCCTTGAGAGAATTTGCATGCTCGCGTTGGCGGTCATTCTGTTTCCCTTTCTTGTTTTTGTTACTATGCGCCCTTGTATTTCCCATATAGATTTTGCGGTTTCTTTCAATGAAATTTCGTTGACTCGTAAGTCAGCGCCCGCCTTTGTCGTTTTATTCGCCCTGTTCCTTGCGCTGTTTTAATCATGGATCCTTACGGACTCGCTTCGCTTCGCACTCTTGTTCAGTATGTTTCGACCGGCCTGGGCTCAACTTCTCCACCCTTTTTTCGTAATCGTCGTTTTTGCACCAATTAGCTGAATGGAGCTATGTGTAGGGCTCGCCTGCTCGCCTGCTCGCCTGCTCGCCTGCTGCCTGCGCGCCTGTGGTGCCTGCGTAGCTGGACCGCTGCCACTGTCCCACTGGCTGAACAACAAACTGTGCCGCGCACTGCCTGAAGCTGCATGCAGTGAAGTCCGGCTCCTGAAGGATTGTCTTCTCGTGGCGTGTGTTGACGCAAGCCCCTTCGGACGCCACCATTCCCGCTTCTTGCTAGAAGTGCGCACTGCTGAGCAGACGACCGAGCTTGTTTGGCACGTGATGTTGTCCAGACTCCCGAAGAAGGCTCCCTGACTTAAAGCAAGTGGCAAGGTTCACGTTGTGGGATACGGTGTCGTTTCCCGAGCAAGCACTGAACATTTTTCAGCTCGGCCCAAAATTCTGCTTTGAACTAAGATGGATCGCACTCGCATGGTTACACTCGTCCGAAGTGTTCTTCAAAAGAAAAAGAATAAGTGGACCGGTGTGTCTTAGAGGGAATGGACGCGCTCCCAAGCCGCGGAAAATGCAAGGGGAGGGTCAACATGGATAAAGTGAAGCGTGTGCTTCGTAATGAGGGGCTCAAGCTGACACAGTCGGGCAAGGAAGAAGGTTTCGTCGAGCACAAAGCCGACACGTACCGCCTCAAGGGGGAGACCGCTATTGCAGGCAACTTCCGCTGGGTTGAAGACCGCATCCCAGGGAAGGTCCGGGCAAAGGCCATCAAATTATGTGAGAGTGCTGGACTAACGGGACTTGCCAGTTCTGTAAAAATGAGCAATAAACAGACCCTCACGCCATTTTCCACGCCAAAAACGCACAAGACTGAGTGCCCTTTCAGAGCTATAGTCACTAAACGCGGGGCCTGGAAGCAGTGCTTGGGCGTGTGCTTACAACGGTCCTCTTCGGTGCGCAGGGTCTAAGACCCTTTTTTTTTTTTTTTGTTCGAAGCCCTTTTAAGGCATCTGAGTACCTGAAAACGGCCGAACCGGTAGGTATGAGCGCTTTTTTCGTTGGAATTAAGGATTTATTCTACTCTCTTCCTCATGTGGAATTACTTCAGGCTGTAAGCACCAGCATTGACAACTACGGCTCGGTCAGAAACCAGAACCATTGTGGCACAAGCGTCGGTCGATTGATGGAGCTTCTTGCTTTCTACGTTGAGTTTCACTCGTGGAATTTCAAGGGAACCTGTATTTTCAGAAGACGGGCGTATGTACTGGATCTTGCTCGGCTCAGTTGCTCAGTGACGTTCTCCTGGCGCAGTTTGACAGGAAACTGAACGACGAGTTGCGTGCAACCAGAGTAACCAAGGTTTTTAGATACGCTGATGATTTTTTGGCCTTGTACGAGTGCCCGGAGGGTGTGACATCTGAACAAGATGTTGACCACATCTGCGGCATTTTCTAGTCGACCTTGCGTAGTGTGGTTTTAACAAGGAAACTTCCGGTCAACTATGAGCTTCGATTTTTGAATTTAAATATGCACCTTCATACCCAATACGTTTTGTGGCAGTATTCCTCCCGTTTCCAGAAAAGTCTGCTGCCGTTTTCATCGGCTCACTCTAGGTGGTTAAAAGCGGAATCGTTGAGGGCGCCTTGGGGAAGTTGCTGCCATCTTGTCCCAGAGAGTTTCAAAGCACAAGAATCGCGGCTCAAAGAGGCCAGCTTCCCCGAAGATTTGATCAAGAGCTTTTCAAGAGTCTTCCTAAAGGGAATCCGCGAATGTAGGCCAGAGAAGAACCTCAAGAAAGAAAACGTAAGGACTGCCGTCATCCCATACTTACACCGTGTCCCACAAGATTCTATCACCTTGAGGGTGATAGAATAACTTGATTTGGACGAGTTGTGTAGAACTTTATATTGTAGAGACCTTTGGGTTAGAGTTGAATTGTATGTTGGGATTGTTAGTTAGCGATGTGAGTGTTTATCGTTTGTGTGTAGTTTAAATATTGAGTGCTGTGCCTGAGGGTTTTAAAATGCAGAGCATTTCAGTAACTCACGATGTCACCCGCGTTGGCGTCCGTAGTCCGCATCGCTCCCACTACACTATATAAAGAAATAATACGTATTACCGGCGCCGGGTTTCGATCCCACGACTCTGCGGGCGGAACGCAAGGTGCACGTCGCTCTAACCACTGCGCCACAAAGCCGACACAGAGTAGAAGGTTACGAACGCGCATTATATCCTTGACTCATTCAGTCGTCGGCCACAGGTGCGCCCTCTCCCCCGCGTCCTCCTCGCCTTCTCTGCGCTCGCAACACCCTCTCTCGCCGCGTTCGGTTCGCGGTTCGCGCGCAAGAAAAGGGTGGGGGCGCTCGCATCGCGCTCTCTCGCCGCGGTCGGTTCGCGCTTAAACCACATATGTCGTTCGTGCGCTCTCCGGTCGCTATCATCTGTGGCGTGATCGTGACGTCAACATCACGCGTTCGTGTGGTGGCGCGATTTCGGCGCTATAACACTCTCTCGCGAGGGGCATTGGATTGGATTCGATTGGATTGGCTTGGATTGGCTTGGCTTGGCTTGGATTGGTTTGGATTTGGATTGGATTAAAGTGGATTGTGTTGGATTGTGTTGCGTCATAGCCGCTCCACGTTGCGTCATAGCCGCGGCAGGGGGTTCACGGCACGTTTCACGTTTCACCATCGACTTCATCGACAATGTCTACGCTGGAAGACAACAATTACAACAACAACAACAACCAATACGTAATCCATACGACTTGCAGGCGCGCACCCCGCGGAAATGCTCTGCATTTGATCGTGCCCCTCGCGAAGGGGATGTTTGCATAATGTTTCAAAAGCATTTGAGAAAGTGTCCCACAATCTTTTTGTGTGTGCAATAAATGTATGTTATTAAACAAGTCAACGGCTTCCCTGTGTCCATTGCTCCGAGCTGCAGTAAAGACCACCCCACCATCCGTTCACGTGACACTTGTGTTAGCATTCCATTAATCACACTACATGTAAAAGAGATAAGCTGTTTAGGTGGCGTGACTGTGGTGGGGGACACCACTGATTAGCAATCTTATTCCAACCATTCTCTTTCCATTTCTTGTTTTCTTTTAACTACGTTGTCTTGTATTCCCCGTATATATTTCTGGGTTCGTAAACTTGTCACACACATTTTGGCTTTTACGCATGCAGTAACGATTCGATTCGAGATATCCAAAGATGCCAACAATCCGCAGATAACTACAAATACTGAAGGGTAATAATTTCCCCAGATTCGCGATAGAACGATCATGTCCCGTACATACGAAAAAAGCCATGTGCACCTTCGGTATCCGAGAAGGACATTAAAAACATCTACGAAATAAATCAAAGTACTAGCCTACCAAACCCATCTATGTCCGACCAATACTAGAATATGCCTCGGTGGTCTGGGATCCTCACACACAGGTTAATTTCGCTAAATTAGAAAGAATACAATGAAAGGCCATCCGATTTGTCAACAACAGCTATAATTGGCGCATATCAACCAGTGTTCTTTTAGAAAACGCGCAGTTAGATACCTTACAGTGCAGACGGTATTATGACAAGTAAAAACTTCTGTACCTAGTTTTCTATGAAAAAAATGCATATAAATAAAAATACTTACAGCCTCCCAAATTTTAAATAATATAGCGGGAGCGACGACCGATCGGCATGTCAGCGCCTTATCACGGTGTTCACCGGCAAAATAGGCGAGGATACGCGCACGCGCATAGAACTATCTGTTGTCGGAGCGTCGTCTGCTCCGCTGTTCTTCTCAGGGCAGCACACCCCCTGTTGTTCTTATCTTGCAAGGCCGTTTCGCTACCACCAAAGGGAGCTAAGGAGCGTGGGGCTCAAAGTCATTCAGATGCAGTGGCAGGGGGTGCACCACTCTCATGGAAACAGCGTAGCCTATTTCGCGGCTGAACGCCGTGATAAGGCGCTGACATACCCGTCGGTTGTCGCTCCCGCTATATTATTAAACATTTGGGAGGCTGTACATGGAACAAGTAGTCGTACGTTCTACACGCTCACAAAACTAAAAAAAAACTTCTTCCAAAAGACTTCTCCCACAGGTCTTCCCTTGCAGAATGGATTCCTTTAAAAATTCTTTTTTTTTTTACGACAATTCGCGAGTGGAATAGGCTGCGAGCAGATATTGTGGAATGGGGTCCCTTGAATATTTTCTGTCAGCGTTAAAAAAAAAACCTCACTACGGTAATCGCAGAATCAGCAGAAGCAGCAGTAAGAAGATAACGTAGACGGGAAATTGGTATGCCATATCAGAAAACGAAGAACGTCATTGAAAAACGCATGACCAAGACAGCGCCATAAAGGCGGGAGCAAATAGAATTGACGGAGTAGTCGCAATTGTTTAACAAAATAAAGTTAGGGGCTCTTGTTCTTAAAACATAGTTCACAAATTGGCTGACGCACGGTGCACAAAATGGCCGACTGATAAAGAAAGGGAAAGTGGGCAATGAAGGCTCTAAATAGCGCCACGATTCCCGAGGAAGCTCCTGTAAAAAGTAACTAATATGAGTTGAGCAACTAAAAAAATTGCGCTCGTTGAGACTCTCGCCAAGGTTATCCGGAATGGTAGGCGAGCACGGAACCCCTAACACAGCACAGCTTTTTTTTATTATTTTAACCATCAACAAGCAGAGCTCGAATATTCTTGCTAACTAAAGGTAATACCAGCGAAGGAGTTTTGACCTTCAACCTATAAACGTGTTTTAGAGACCTCTATTTAGTTCTACAGGATATATTTGGGCACGGTAACTACACAAGTAGCGGTTAGCTGAGTAGAAAAGCGCGTGCCCGCTAATTACGCACATGTAGTGCTAACGAGGGCAATAGGTCAAACCTCTCAGCCATAGTTCTTCCAAGGAAGAAAATGGGGATAACGGAAAGAAACACGCATACCAAAGGACAAGTGTCCGCTGTATACGCACCGTCATAAACGTGGATAGTATGAACACGCTGCCTTCCACGCGACTCTTGTTTCACAAATTTCATATGGCCCGGTGTATGCGGCAATGGACTGTGAACGATCTGCACCAACAGCGGCTGTGGAACATGACGCCGCACAAAATACAGGAATATCCGTTCCACGATCCAACCGGATTAACTACAGCATAAGAAGTGCTTAGATGTTCTAGAACTGTCGCATTTTGTGTTCGTTATAAAGTGTTCGTGTTCGTTATAGCGAGGTTAGACTACGATTTAATGCTTGTAATTCCCTGTGCAGCGGAATGCAAGCTTTCTGCCTATTATTGAACTGATTTGAGGGAAATTTGCCCACTTTACAACTGCGTTGTGCTGCTAGAATCCATAATATTGCAGTAGGTTGGTGGTGTGAGGAGTGGTGAGAACGCTGAACAATGAAAAAAAAAAAAACGTTTTAGTAACTACACGTAAAAACAATTGTATCTTTAAAAAAGCCGCCCGCATCTTCTTACGGGGGGAACTCGAGTAAATGCGTCGCATCCACGGTGGTCGCATCTACTCGAGTCAAGCAAAGCGTGACGTCAAGTGAAAGCCAAGCAAAGACGCCCTTGACTGAATTCCGAACGCGCGCTCCGCCGCTTATATACGTTGAGGGGACTGCGTAAGCCGGTCCCAGTCGACGACGTTGGCGTACTTGTAAATCGGCGTGGACTCAAGGTATTTGAGCCAAGCGCGGATGTTGCTTCGCCGGAGAACGGCACACCGGTTACATGCGCAGCGCTCCCGAAGGAGAGGAAACCGCGGAAGAGAGAGTACTGCACATGCGCCGGCTCCAGCGCGTCTGCCGCGGCTATGACGCAACGTGCCGCGGCTATGACGCAACACAATCCAACACAATCCACTTTAATCCAATCCAATCCAATCCAAATCCAAGCCAAGCCAAGCCAAGCCAAGCCAATCGAATCCAATCCAATGCCCCTAGCGAGAGAGAGTTCGAATCCAATCCAATGCCCCTCGCGAGAGAGTGTTCGCTATCGCCTCGACTCGACGCGCATGCGCAGTGTGCGTGCGGACTACGGACGCCAACGCGGGTGACATCGTGAGTTACTGAAATGCTCTGCATTTAAAACCCTTAAAACAATTTCTTACGAAACACTCTCGTTATATAAGTTGGTACAAGTAAATATCTAGGACTCACACTTACCAATGAATTAACTTTCGCGTCCGGCATATCAAAGGTTTCTTCAGCGCCATTTGCGAAATTGTGTTTTTAAGGTGCACACTGAAATTCGCTCAAAGTCATGTTAAACATGTAGCCCGTAATACATTTACAACGAAGATGCATATATCTACCCTCCGGCGATGGTTGTTCGTTCGTCTAAGCGTCGCGTCGACACAAAAAACGTCGCTGCCGAGTTGAGTTTCATTTTCTAGTCGTAATTAGTTAGTTCACAGGCAAGTTGTAAACGCTACAGAATTCCCGTCCACTGCCAATTCATGGCCGTCTGCGGAGAGAGTATGGTTACAGAAAACGGCTGTAACTCTTGTTTTACCAAAACTATTCCCACTAAATTTGTGACAGTCAGCAGCTAAGACTGCGCTAACATTCCACCAAGTTTCATCTACTTTTCTTAAATACGTAGTTCACAGTAAAGTTGTAAATATCGTGTACTTACCGCCAGCTGTCAATGCATGGGCTTCTAAGAGAGGGAAAGAGACAGCCCTGTGTTTGTCTCCTACCATTAAACTCTAGTGCTTTCAAGTATTATTCAGCTAATTAACTGAGAAGTTTGACGAATCGCAAACAAAAAAGAAACGTGTTTTGTTTCGTTCATAGATGCGTCGACTGAGGCAAAATACACCACAGACAGCTTCGTTGCTCGCATTCCTTCACGGAGTGGAAGGGCTGATTAATTTTTCTAAGGGGAAACTTTCCTCTCCTATTTAGCAGTAAATAAACATCCGAACACTGAGTCTGCGCTTCAGTATAGTCAATGAAATGCTACTAGATTTGGGTGAATATAACAATCTTACCCCAGTTGGCAGTACTAACCCCAACCACGAGAAATAAAGCAAGAATAGAATAGCTGTGGCTAGAATGCATTCGGCAAGCCCTCTGAAGTAGTGAGCAGGTTATCTCTGCAGCAAAAATGAATGGCATACAACTAATTCGTGCTTCCGATGTTTCCTGACTGGGCAGAAACTTGGGGCTGTACTAAGTACCTTAGACGAAAACTTCGGTGAGCGCCGAAAAGTGGGCCATGGGTGCTAACGCTTACGGGTAGAATGCGTGCGTAGTGGATTATCGAAGAAACTACAGTAAACGATATCCCAGTACAAAGTAAGACAAAAAGTAATGTTGGCCGCACCCGCCCATGGGAAACGGAGGGCGGAAAAGAGGTCGAGAACCTAAATAACAGAACTGCTGTTTAGGGATGGTGCATGAAGAGTTGAAGACAGAAAACTTGGTAGAGGAATGAAATGAGAAAATTGGGGGCAAAGACCGGATGCGGGTGACGCGGGGTCGGAACGCTTTGAAGTCTGGGGCAGCGGCCTTCGTCAGGCAGTAATTAAGTAGTCTCAGTGTGGAGTGCTCACCAAAGCCTTCGTTGTGAGGAAGCTTAGCTCCACACATCCACTGCGAGATTAAAATGTTTTAGTTTTTGGGCTGTTCTCCTAGCAATAACAACTTTAATACTTGGAAAAACTACTATGCAGATAAGAGAGTGGAGCGATTCCGTCCTAGTGATCGATTTATGCAGCGGGAAAATCCCCAGCGCTGCAAATGAATGCGAAATTGCCGAAGAATTTCGAGGTATCTATTGAGAGTTTGCCGACACACATGACCAGTGGAAAACTCCAAAGGAAGCCATTAAATGTAAATTCCGAAAATCAGCACAAACATTGGCAGAAGGTTTGGTAGCCCCAATCACGGAATGTTGTGCGAAAGCAGCATACATTCCCTCTTGTAAAGCGTCGCCAAATAATCCACGGCCGGTATGCGCTACTTTGTGGGTATGCAACGTTTGATAGGCTTCAGAGTACGCACACAGGAGTCAAAGTTTGGGCACAGATAGATTTCTTGTGATTGACTCTCCAGTGCTTAGTGCAGATTGATTGATTGATTGATTGATTGATTGATTGATTGATTGATTGATTGATTGATTGATTGATTGACGCATGGCCAGCATGCACCAAGCTTATAAAGCGTTGTACAATAAATCCCTACGGGTATGTATCGCCGTGCTAGACCAACAGAAACAACGGCCGCGTATGCACCTGCTTAGCCTTAAGTTTGTGTTCAGAGGTCTTACTACGTCAACCAGTGGAGCCCCCTCCCTGCGCTGAGCATCAGCTTTGGCGCAAGCGAGTTGGAAAGCTGGGAGATGCTTGAGGGCTTCATAAAAGTGGCTTCACGAAACAGGCTCCTTGAAACCGGCAAAGGTAGGCAAATAGGGCATTCACACTGAAATGGTGTCAGCACGATCGCAACTTACGAAGCAAACATTGAAAGTTGTCTAATAGAACAGATGAAGGATGGAGAAAATGAAGTTCTTTTTTTTGTGTTACTAAACATAATGTAACCGAAATCTCCAGCCAAGATGCAGACGAGAATACAAGCAGACAAAGAAGTTCACGGGGTGAAGTGCGTGGCACTTTAGGGTGTCAAATATGGATGCTGTTCTTGTTTCATGTTCTCTTTTCTTGCCGCCTGTGAATTACCGGCACGAGTGCGAAATGGGAAAAGAGCAAAACTCAGAACCAAGGCTGCGCGAAATTCGCGGGGAAAAAAAACAAGAAAGTCTCTTCTGCAGAAGGCCCCATCAAGAACGTGCAAGAAAGGTGTACGCCGAGATTGAAGACGAGGGGCTTTAGGACGTCGCTTTGCTGCTGCGCCTTAAAGCAAGGCGTCATCAGTATCTGCTTTCGAGCCTTCGGCACATACCTCGAGCCGTGGTGAGCCCTCATCCCTCCCGCTCCCTCCTTTTCTCCTCCCAAGTGCAGTGGTATCTGGCGCCTTTAGTGGTAGCCGCCGGTGCGGCATCTGCGGTGCATCCCGCACGCGCTCGGCCGCAGCCGTGGCGGGGCCGACTTTGCATCCAATTGGGCCCCGTGTCCTGCCTTGATGTGGCCTGAGGTTTTGCTTACGAACGCCGCTGCTTTGTGCGCTTCGTCCGCGCGCTTGCGTGTGCGCGTGCGTGTTTTGTTGCACGGCATGTGTCTCGGTGGGGGAACCGTTGCGTAAACCTCCTAGATGGAGGCTGTACGCGTATAAAGAACCACAGCCCTGCCCTGATTGATGCGTGAGCCCGACCGCGCCTTGCCGTCTTGCGACATGGCTCGGCTGTTACACGATGCGCGATAAAGAACAATGGAGAGTGCCTCAGCACTGTTTAGAATTTGGCGACAAGAAGAAAGGCCGCGATGGAGATGCGCTCGAGGTTGTGTTCTTCGCCTTCTTGGCATGTTCACTTTACCTGTTCATCGCTCCTGGCGAACAATGTTCCTACTGCTGCACCTCTTATTTTCTTTTATTCGAGAATAGAGTAACTCTCAAGGCGTAACTTATGTAGCGCCTAGAAGATACTGTATCAGACGTGGTTCAGTGACAGCAGCTCCACTAATGATTTTCACAGCACCTACTTAAATACGAAATCGAGAGCAGTCCACGGATTGAAACAGCAGCTCCTAGATTTATAAATGCTTAGAACTATGTACCCAATTTGTCATATTGGGCCCTACATATTTCCCTCGAATACACCGGCGTTCTGATATCATCCCAGTGCGCAGCTTCTTGAAATGTAAACTGTAAAGCAAATTTATTGCCCTTTAACTTTGGGAAGAAGGATGAGCATAGTAGTTGGGCGCAGTCTAAGAACGGTGACGCTGATTCGTCCACACCGCATCCGCCCTCCCTTCCCGCTGTTGTCGCTTGTGCTGCGCTCCACGCAGCAGCGCGCTGCGAGAGGCACTCTTTCTCCCTCCTTTCGACCAGTGTTTGCGGATGCGAGAGTGTAGCTACGTTATCTATAAACCCAGCCCATCTCTTTCCCCTTACTTTTAAGTCTTCTCCAACTTGGTTTTTTCGCGCATGCGCATGGGGTTTGGCCGGAGGAGTTTTCGGCTTACACTGGACCACACTATTTTCGTTTCCCCTGGCCGTATGAAGCTGCGCTTTCAAATATAAAATATCAGGGCCGATTTGCGACACCAATTTAGTTGATGTATGTTGAGAATCACATTTAAAGGGTAGGTCTACTAACCACCCTACGGCAAGAATTGATTATGTCAGGAAAGTTAATGTCCTGCTTTCAAATCCATAATAAAATAAATCACGGTCGACCACACCAAGGTGATATGATCTCAGCTGTTGACGTACGGCTAGCCAAGAGGAATTTTTCTTCCACCTCCTGGAGCTCAAAACAGACCACAAAACTTCAGTACAAAACATTTAGTTATATGTATATTTTATCCCCCAAAGCTTGCGCAAAATGCGTCCCGCGCCAGAGGCAGCGGTGCCTGGGTTCGTTGACTAGAACTTTTCAGATGGCAGCAGCATTTTGTTTTTCGAAGCTGTGCTCCGCGGGCGCTTGCGCTGTGAGCACATGGGCACCTAAAGCGCTCCCTAGGATCAACTATTGACAGCTTCTGAAATCTAAAAAAAAAAAAAAGTTGTAAATATACATGGTGTGTCACTCACCCTTGGATGTATTTATGGACAGCGAGAACATAATAAAAACATCTGCACACGCTATTTCGTTGACTAAAACAAAAAACTAAAAATATGTGCTCTTTTATTTGCGTTGCCAGATCAGTTTTGAGCAGTTCCTGGACAGTCCGAAACTGCTGTCGCAATTTAAATTCCACGAGAAAATAAGATAGAAGCTGCTCTGAAGCCGCTCTGATTAGATCAAAATGACCAATAAGAGAGTCCTATAAGCATGTAATAAGAGAAAAAGTTGGCCGCCTGTATGCTTGGCTTGCTGCAAATGACGTCGAAAGGCGATTGTTTCTTGCCGCCCCTATACCACTGAACACCCTGTCCGCTCCCACCCCTTACACTCTACCATTTCCCTCTCGGTCTCCCATGAGGAATAGAAGGGAGGTTTGCGCTAAGACAGTGGTTTGCCATGCTGCACGTGTTTTGCAGCGTGTTCGACAGCGATGCTTTGTATGGCTATAGTGTTGGGGGATTTTTCATGAGTGTGAACACCCGCCACTGTGGCTCAGTGGCGTTGGACTGCTGGTCCCAAGGACGCGGGTTCGATCCTGGCCGCGGTGGCTGCTTTTCTGATAAAGGCGAAAGCCGAAAACGCCCGTGTGTCGATATTTCGGTGCTCATTAAAGATCGCCAGGTGGTCAAAATTTATCCTTAACTCTCCACTACGATGCCCCTCATAGCGCAGGTGTATCCTCGGCGCGCTCAACCTCACCATAGATCTTCAGTGTGTGAGTGAGTGAGTGAGTGAGTGAGTGAGTGAGTGAGTGAGTGAGTGAGTGAGTGAGTGAGTGAGTGAGTGAGTGAGTGAGTGAGTGAGTGAGTGAGTGAGTGAGTGAGTGAGTGAGTGAAGACTTTATTAAAATCGCCTGCAGGCGGTCTCCGTCACCGAAGCGCCGTGACGCGGCCCTACGGCTTCCCGGCTGGGCTCTTTACTAGGCCGCTCCGTCGCTACTCGTGTCGAGGTCCTCCGGCCTGCCCGCGATGGGCGGCCGGGCCCTCTCGGCTTTCGCTCGGGCGCTGCTGTTCAAGTGCCGCCAGGATCTGCTGAACGGCCTGTAGTTGTGCGTCCTTGTCATTGCTCCGCGCCGCGGTCAGGAACCACGGCGGGACCTTTGTCTCTATTGACGCTTCTGTAGGTCTTGCCGAGCAGTCCCACAGGATGTGAGCCATCGTAGCCCGCGCACTGCGGCACACTTTGCACGTATCGTCCTCGTATTGTTCGGGGCACACATGCTTCATGATGACCGGGGTCAGTAAGGAACCCGTCTGCAATTGTCTTAGTACCACCGCTTGCTCCCTGGCCAGGCCGGGGTGCGGCGGCGCCATTTCTCTCCTTCTCATCCTATAATATGTTGTGATTTCGTTATATGTCCCCATGCTGTCTTTGGTTTCCCCCCACAGTTCTGCAGACGGGTTCGCTCCGGCCGCGCGGCCCGTTAACACTCGCGCGGTAGAGTTCGCCGTCTCAGTGTGGTTCAGGTATTGTTCTGACACCTCGTTCCCCGCGTGTGCGGGCAACCACTTCACTGTCACGTGCCTGTTCGGGAAGTCCAGCGAGGCGAGCAGCCGTACTGCTCCACTACACACTCTCCCTCTGGCGAAGTTCTGCCCGGCCCCTTTAGAGTCGCACAGAATGGTCCTGGTGTTTGGGTCCGCGATGGCTAAAGCTATAGCCACCTCTTCGGCACATCTCGCCTCACGTGCCCGGACACTTGCCGTGGTGACTGTTGAGCCGGTCTTGGCGTCGATGACCACCGCCGCGTACGTCTTCTTGCCTCGATACTCTGCCGCGTCCACGTACCTCGTGCCCGGAATCTCGGCGTGCAGCTCGACCATGGCCTTGGCTTGAGCCTTCCGCCGTTCTCCGTTGTGTTCACGGTCCATGTTCATTGGAACGGGGTAGAACCACATTCCCCTCCTGATGCTTTCGGGTACCTCTTCTTGTCCGCATAGCTCTTCCTCACTCGTACCGGGGTCTAGACCCAGTCTGGCGAGGATGGCCCTGCCCGTCTTGGTTTCCTCGAGCCTCTCGATTTGGGCGGCTCGCTGTGCTTCTCCGATCTCCTCGAGCGGGTTGAGCACGCCGAGGGCCAGCAACTTTTCGGTGCCCGTGCAGTCGAGAAGTCCGAGTGTGGCCTTGTGGGCTTTCCGTATCATCGCGTTGATCTTGTTTCGTCCGTCTAACCGCCAGTTATGGAAGGCGGCGACGTACGCCACGTGGCTCATGGCGAACGATTGAACTAGCCGTAGCAGGCTGTCCTCTCGCATGCCAACCGTTCTGTAGGCGACCCTCTTTATGAGGCGTGTGGCCGCGGTGACCTTAGCCGAAAGGCGATTGATGGTTTCGCCGTTCGTGCAACGTTTCTCGATTAACATGCCCAGCACTCGGATCTTCCCGACCTCCGGGATCACCTGTCCGTTGCTGGTTCGGATGACGATTTTGTCTTTTGGCGCGGCTTCCTCTTCCGCCGTCTTCCTTCTTGCGCCCTTCGGTGGCAACACCAAGAGTTCTGACTTGCTCGGGGAGCACACCAGTCCTGATCCGTCAAGTTGGCTCTCGATGGCTTCCACTGCTTGCTGTAGTGTCGACTCTATGTGCCCGTTGCTGCCCCCCGGGACCCACAACGTGATGTCATCGGCATAAATGGTGTGGCGCACACCCGCCAGTGGCTTCAGGCGCCTGCCGACCCCGATCATCACCAGGTTGAAGAGCAGCGGTGAGACCACCGAGCCCTGTGTGGTCCCTATGCTGCCGAGCTTCTTCTCTTCGAGCGTGATGTCGCCGACGTGGATTTCTGCGGTGCGTTCTGACAGGAACTCGCGCACGTAGTTGTACGTCCGGACTCCCATGTTCAACTCGCAAATTTGGGCCAAAACCGCCGCGTGCTTGACTTTGTCGAACGCACTCAGCAGGTCTAGCCCCAGGATGGCCTTGTTGTCACGCGTCTTGGTCTTGTCGTCGATAATTTCAGCCTTCAGCTGTATCATTGCGTCCTGTGTGCTCAAATTGCTCCTGAAGCCGATCATCGACTCCGGGAACAAGTCGTTGTCTTCCAAATACTTTTGCCAGCGGTTCATCAAGACGTGCTCCAGCGCCTTCCCGACGCAAAAGGTCAGGGAGATGGGGCGGAGGTTCTCAATGCTCGGCGTCTCCCCCGGTTTTGGGATGAGGATGGTTTTCGCTGTCCTCCACATTTTGGGTAACCTGCCCTCCCTCCAGCATTTGTTGAAGAGGGCTGTCAGGCTCGCAATCGCCGCCTCATTGAGGTTCTTGAGTGCTTTGTTGTTGATCTTGTCCGGGCCCGCAGCGGATCGGCAGTTGAGCTCATGCAACGCTGCCCGCACCTCCCAGACCTCCATGTCCCTGTCTAATTGTTCGTTTGCAGCTCCCCGATAGTCTGGGTGCGACTCCTCGGGGCTTGCTGGCAGGTACTTGCTGTTAATTCGGTTGCGTACTTCTTCTTCTCCTAGCTCGCGCATCGCCTTGTTTAGGATCTTGGCTAGGCTGTCCCTCTGGTGTGATTTCGTTTTCGTTTCCTCGAGCAAGTGCCGGAGCATGGCCCATGTTCTTCCACTGTGCATTTTGCCGTCAGCTGCGTTGCACGTCTCGTACCACTGCTGCCGGCAAAGCGTGCGGCAGTGCTTTTCGATAGTGCGATGCAGCTCGGCCACTTTTTTTCGCAGTGTGCGGTTGGTGCGTTGGTTTCTCCACCGTTCCTGAATTGATCTTTTCGCCTCCAGCAAATGGGCTGTGAACAAAAAATTGGCCGCGTATCTGCTCCTTTCGTTGCAAATGTCGTCAAAAGACGATAGTCTTTGTAGACATCTGCCAAGAAAATGCCCCCCTTTTGCTTTCCCGCTCACCTTTCATGCTGTTTCTGTACCGTCGCACTCATCCCAAGGTAAACAAACTAAAGGTTGGCGCAAGGCGATTTGAATTTACCGCGTTCCACTGCTGCAGGCCGGGTTCCTCGATGCCAGCGCTGCAGTACGGCGGAGACGCGCGTGAATGGAGGCGGCCGACTACAAGGTTTATAGAACCACGTGGCCTGCTCCACGTGTATGCGTTCCAAGCAGAACGTGGAACCTAGCTAGTGGAACCTTTCGTTGCTGTTGCCGCGTGATTTTTCATATGCCGCCAGGAAGCGCCGGTTTTCTTCGGTAGATGTAGAATGTTATTTTTTATCGAAAAACCAAGCATCCATGATTTTTTAAATAAAGGAACACTGTAAATATCCCTTGTGTACTAATTTCCTGTCTTATATTTGCGTAATGTCTTGTTCTTGTTCAACAAAGTTGGCAAGTATGAAGATATAAACCAGGCTCAGGCGTTTACATTTGGCTGTGAGTATATAAGACTATTGCGCAGTAAGCAGTTTACTTTGGCCGGGTGGCTGAATCGAGTTACAGACAGACAGACCAAAATTTCTGGGTTTAAGTAGCCCAAGAAAGACTATCGTCTTTAAAAATTCCGTGGCACCATTCCGCGGCATCGCGCGGGGTGCTCGTGTATGTGAGTTTGTTTGTTTTTATTGTGTGTGTGCTTGCTTGCTTGCTTTTATTTGGCTCCGCACTTGCATTAACTTGACAAGTTGCCGTTCTTCATTTTTAATTTCACTTCTCCTCTGTCGTCGTACTGGGAAGCCCCGTATAGTCCGGAATCCCGAGGAACAACGCGCCTGCGAAGAGCGAGGCGGGAACAGAGACGAGAAAGCAATCGTCACTGACGGGCAGCTAACACCAACGAATATCGCGCAGAGAACGCTAGACGCATGTGCCGAGTCAGGCAAAACGACGAACGTCGCGGGGCGTAGAACGCATCACAAAGACGCCGGTACCATGCTGCTAAAAAGAAAACCTTAATGGAGTCTAAGCTAAATTCAAAAGGGACTTTCTCTACAGTAAGCTTGGGTGTCGTTGTACGGTGTGTGATAGGCTGTCGTTCAACAACGACTTGACCAAGATCGGCAATCTTCCATAGCGGACTCGTGCACTGCAGTGGTTGTCGGACTGCTGTTCGGGCGCCGGGGACGTAGAAAATTTCCAACCATGTGGGATATTCAAACACTCTCTGCTTAATGGTGTTGTGCGCCCCAGTTCACCACCATGAACGAATACGTGCACCCCCCTTCCCCTCCGATTCGAGAGCGTATACCGATATTGAATAACGTCGGAGAACGGCTGCCCGACGTTCAAAATTCGGTCACCTCAGCTTCGCTGGTCGTACAGCTCCACAGGGTGGCTCATGATTTTTCGCTAGTTTTAAAGGGCATTTTTCAGGGTAACAACACGGGTTTTTGATTGCAATCGTGGTGTGGTTAGGTACGGATTGTTGAGAGGATTATATGGGTGGTATTTGTTCTGGCGTGGATAAGTTTGGTTAGGTATTTCGGTGTTGAGAACGTTTAGCCATAGCTCAGATGTGTGGAGGTTGGTCGCAAAAGTGAAAATTTTAAAGTGTAAGGAAAAATCTGCAAGTTACTTTTTAAGGGTCTGTTTAGAAGATTAAGGTGCATGTCGTTATGTTAGCCTTCCACCGTGGTTAACGCAGTTCTGTTAGACTTAAACGGGGGGTTTAGAGAGCGTAGTTAGGTTTCTTTCTTCAGTTTTATGCCCTAAAAGCCCAAGGGACAGATTTGTATGAAAAGAATATAAGTGTGCTTGGGTTGTCGAAAGGGAAAGGTTGGAGCCAGTTTTAATAATATACAATAAAGTTAGGTGATCACCTTAGGGAGAATTGGCAAAAAGAAAACTGGGGGAATATTGTAGGAGCTCACGCAGTGCGTCCCTCCTGGGTGACGGTTGGGCCGAAAATGGTTGAATCACCCGCCGCGGTGGCTCAGTGGCTAAGGCGTCCCAGGCGGCACAGAAAGTGTGCCCCAAGACCGGCCCGTCTATGGCCGCTTTCTTGCATGTCCGGCCAGCATCCAGGTTCTGGCAGCCACTGATCATACGTTGAACGGCCAACATTCGGCAACCAGCGCTTCGGTATTTTTCCGTCCGCCCGTGTACGGACGCAGAACGGCAGCTAACCGGCTGCCAGATATTCAGTTCTCTTACGGCTGCCGATGTTGAGTAAGACAACGGCCGAAGTACGGCCTTAGGGCATCCGTTTTTTCTTCGGGAAGCGGTAACAGGCCGAAGCACGGCTAGCGACCGGCCACAGAATATGCGTATTCTTGCGGCAGCTGGTGTTCGAAAGGAGACCGGCCGGAGCGCGGCTGCCGTGCATTCGTTGTTTCAACGGTGAACCGCGCGTCCGGCGGTAGAATATTCGTTTTTCATTCGGTTAGCTGTCCTCGGCCGAATTACGGCAAGCGAATGGCCACCGAATATTTGGCAACCGGTGTTCAAGAGGAGACCGGCCTACGTAAGGTATCTGGTTATACGTCATTTTTTCGGCAAATGGCATACAGCCGAACAACGGCACGCGCCTGGGCTCCGAGAATTCATGCACAGACGTGTTTGGAAGGAGACCGACCGGTTTTTTTCTGGGGGCAGAAAAAGCCGTTAGGGAGCCGAACGACGGGGACGCGTTTTTCATCCGCTCCGTGTTTCTACGTTTTAAATGAACGAACATTGTTTTTCAAACAGTAACGAGTGTTCTCGGTGAACGGGCAAGGTGCAAGGACTCACTGGACATTAGCAGGGAACCTTTTAGGCCATCGAAATTTCATTTATTGCCACAAGAAGACTGTGCCACACCGGCGGGTGAGCTAAGCCTCGCCAGTCATCGCCGCTACCACGCCTCTGCCGCCGGCTTCGTCGACGCATCAGCTCGAGGCTATTCGCCCCCTCAAGAAATGGAGAGCATTGGAGACATCGACCCGGAAAAGATGCCCGATCCGAGATGGAGATGGTTCACCAAAATAACTGGCCTTCAAGGGCGTCGAGCAAGCCGCCACCATGTCAAGGACTCCCCACCAAAGAAAGGCAAGTGCGAGCAAAAGCGCAAGTTATTCTGCTTACAATCAAACTGCGACAAGCAATGTTGCACTATGTTGTTGGTGATAAACGTAGATGAGACTCGCTCGTGCATTGGTAGGATCAACTTCACGCCCTGCACTATGTTACTTCATGGGATTTTACGACTGTCTATTAAAAAAAAACTATTTTGAATTTGCGATAACAACATAGCCTTGTCACTGACGAAGCCTAGCTGTTAATTTAATTCCTATGTTTGAAGGTGAGCTTAGCTACTCTTAGGGATATGACTCATTTGGTTAAACATAATCGCCAGCCTCCTAGTAAACACGGATTTTGTCAGGATTTTCTTGCTCAACGCAGATTGTTGAGTTCACGCACGATTTGGCTCTTGCAATAGATAAGCTTAAGGTGGTTGACTGTATATCCTTGGACTGCAAAACAGCAAATGATGGTGTTCTATATCCCCTTCTGCGTAGTACATTTCATCCTATAAACTGAATGAATCGGTTTTTGCATTGTTATTACTATTGGCCCTATAGCTTTGTTCAAAAGTACTGTGTAGTTTACCGGACTATAGCGAATGAACGTGATTCCGTATACCTGCAGCTTTATTCGAATTTAATAACATCCTGGTGTGCTGATTCAGAAAAGTTTTTGGATGTTAAAACAGTGTGTTAACGTGGCACCTTTACAAGAAAACCTTCATTCCAATTGAATACGTATACCGTAAATTATGCTGCTGTGACAACGGCCGAGGAATATAAATACCTAGGAGTTTATTTAGGGAGTGGTTAGAGGTTAAATAGGCAGGTTCACACCATAAAAGTTACGGCTGCATATGTTTTTGGCTTTCTGAGACGAAATTTCAGTGAACCTCCATCTAACTCAAAAAAGAACAACCGTATTTCACTCATGTGCGCTCAATCTTGGAGTACGCATGTGTTTTCGTGTATCCCCACACCAAAGAGCTGGTTGATACGCTCGAAAACATACAGAATATGTTTAGGTAATTGGCACGCTCAATTTAGCATGAGAGACAGTAAAAGTAAACTGAAATGGCAGGACGTGAAAGATCACAGACGAAACCACAGGTTGAACTTTTTTCGTAATATCTATCATTCGAAAACTGGAGTAGAAGGGGAGAAGTATGTCCAAGCGCCATTCTACATATCGCAAAGTGGGACCGCTAGCTTAAAGCAAATTATTAAATTTCCTTTAAAGGTGACGCCTTGCGCAATTCATTATATTTTACATCAATACTGCAGTGTAAGTATCTTCCACGTATGATTGCATTAACTGTTTATATTGACGATTTTCAGCGCGCTTTGTAGAAATATTTTGTTATTTTGTCTCATATATAATGCTTAGTGTGATGTATCTCCCTTCTGTAATGCATGCAAAGGCAGGCAGGCATCAAATAAATAAATAAATAAATAAATAAATAAATAAATAAATAAATAAATAAATAAATAAATAAATAAATAAACTTCCAGAGGCGCAAGTTTGCCTCCGACGGGTTGAGAACCCTACGGATTCAACCTTGACCAATAAAATATTTATTGCCCTATTCGTTGCAGTATGCAAGGTTTCCTGTATGCATGCTACCATTGCTATGTTATTGGTTTGAAACAAATTATGTAACTAATTTTACGCCTTTCCTTGCGTGAACACAGAGGGATACAACTGCAGCCACCTGACGCAAGGCGTCATTCGCAACGCGTCTAGAATTTTTTGAACGTAGTGTGACATTAGAAGAAAATTAAGTTCTTTTAGACTATTAAGTGGTGTGGACGTATACTCATGAAAACAACATTAAAATAGATTGAAAATGAAAGTACCTGTTCGCTCCTTCTTAGGATCAGCCCTGCGCAAGATCATCAGAAAAGTTGATCGAGTAGAAAATGTCTTTGCAAGAAAAATGGGCAAAAACTGGAGATACTTTTTTGTGAAGGAGTTTTATTAAATGCACCTGAGTGTTTTGTTGAGAACCAAAACGCTTCGTAAAGGCATTCACGCCGGTTTTATATACAGCAAAATTGGTCAAGCAACTGTTATAAAAATAGTTTATGTAGTCATAGCATGAAAGTGTTCCGGAATATTGCCCTAAAAGAATTTGCTAAAAGCGGCGCAATTTATCTCTCTGAAATTCAACCCACTAAAGTATGAGCCCTCCGCCGCCCCCCCCCCCCCCCCCTTCTCCTCTTTCCCCGTTTATTACAGGTAAGCTGCCCCACAGAGGATATCAGGACCTGGACAATACATCTATTCAAGCTCTACAAAGAACTGAATATTTTCTGTGTTCGGCAGTAAAAGAGGCACAGCAATTAAAGGAACGACAATTTGTGAGCACTGTTTAATAAATGAATTTTGCTGTCAACTGAGGCTGGTAATTAAGCAAGGGTGCGCTGAAAGCTTGACGGCTGGTGGTTGCGCGCGAGCTCACTTTGATGTGGCTGCATTGGACCCAAAATGCTGGGTTTGTGCTGCTTCTGCATGCACTGCGCGAATGAGTCACCTGCTTGCGCGACATGCAGTGACCGGCCTCAGTACAGTTAACGTACTGTGGCTGAACTCCAATGCCCGTAGCACGGCCGTATTTCCGGTAGCTTTAGTCCGGCTGGAGTCCGACGACCGCATCTCGGCTGTAATCCGGCGGCCGTACTTCGGCCGTACACGGGTGGCTTTGGAACGGCCGGAGCCCTACGGCTGGAATCTGGCCGTATGACCGTAAGCCGGTGGACTGGCCGACGGACACTGGCCGTTGGACAGCCATGGGAGTACGGCCGTATACGGCCAAAAGGCCCACATTTGGACATGGGCCGAACATGGCTGCCGGAAAACGGCCGGACAGAAAATCACCGGCAAAAGTACACCGGCCTGTTTTAGGCCGAACAGTCCTGAGCTGCCTGGGACGTTGCGCTGCTGAGCACGAGGTCGCGGGTTCGATTCCCGGCCGCGGCGGCCGCTTTTCTGATGGAGGCGAAAAGCAAAAACGCCCGTGTGTACGAGATTTCGGCGCACGTTAAAGATCCCCAGGTGTTCAAAATTAATCCGGAGCCCTCCACTACGGCGCGCCTCATCGCCTGCGTTGCGTCGGCGCGTTAAACCCCCACAATCAATCAATCAATCAAAATGGTTGAATCGAGCATCGAGTGTCGAATGACTGACTGACTGACTGACTTGCAGACAGACAGACAGACAGACAGACAGACAGACAGGCAGGCAGGCAGGCAGGCAGGCAGACGGATGGACGGACGGACGGACGGACGGGCATACAGACATACAGACAGACGTTTAAGCCTGTAGTAACCGGTCCCCCGTTCCATCTTCCCCACCACGGGCGGCAATTTTTTTTTTTTTTTTTTGCAATCACCCGGCCATTACTGCTCTCGGGTTTTTTTGCAGGCACGCTTGCAGAGGAGCGGACCGTCCGCTACTTGTTCGCGAAACGAGCTAGGGCAGAAGACCTGCCACCCACGACTCTTCTGCAAGGACCTCCTGGACTTAGAGAATCGCCTGCGGCGCTCTTCTACTGTAGCGTGGTTTGGGGTGTTGCGAGCCGGGAATAAATGTTGTTTCTTGGAAACCTTGCTTCAGCGTACGCTCGCCCCTTTTACGGAGAGCCGATTAACGGTGACGCACACCCAAATCTTGGCGACAAAGCCTCTTCGGCGTTTTTCAACTTTGCTTAACTGCAGGCTTACTCTGGCGCCCTCTTTCACGAGCGTGAACCGATTCAATGCGGCTTATACGTGATTCCCCGCTTTGCTTATTTATACCACGCCGCGTTTGGAGAGCTATGGTCATGCTGTCGCAACGCTTCCTCTAGTTTGGGCGTGCCTACGTTGCGCGGATTAAGCTGCACACCGCCGCCAGCACCTGCGACAACACCTTTGCTTTATTATTTTGTTAGCAATCGATGTGATGGAGGCAAGAATTTCCGCCGTTGATCTAGGAACACAGAGCGACAGAGGAACAGTGATAGAAAGAGCGCGTGCGGAGAGGGGGAAATCAAACTTAGCCGGTTGCAGTGTGACTGCGGTGGCGCTGCGTCCGCGCCGCTGGCTGCTCAATTGCTCTAGTAACGTCATGTAGAGGTAGCGGCATCGGTGCTGGAGGATGAGTTTGCGCATCTTGGTGCCGTTTTTAAGCGGTCGTGTATAATGTGAAATTGAGTTTGTGGCGACGGCAGAAGACGCAAAGCACCATTGAGGTGTGAGGCGCCTATCAATACGAATCGAGGTAGGGAGAGAATGGAAGAAAAAAAAACGTGCGCTCTTCGTTCTGTTAGGGCAAAGCGCATGAGCCAATAAAAACTCAGTTGAAGTTCCGGCGTGAGACCTAAATCATTACATGTACAGTGTGGCGCGACGATAATTGGAACACTTAAAATTTTTCGTGGGTGAACCACCGCTCTGTTCACGCTCAAACTTTACACGAAGGTCGCATTTTGTGGTCTATTTGGTTTCACACAGTGAACAACGACAGTACTGACCTGTTTATTCTGAAAAAAAAAAAAAAAAAACGATTTTCACAAACGGGAAAATGGCGACCGATTTGGACGTGCGAGCCAGTGCGAATTGATCTTGGAACGACGGCGCCGCCTGGGGTATGCAGAGCGAAATGCACGTTTGGGATTCACGGTAGGAAGGAGCCAAATGGTGTTGCAGACGATCGGAAAATCTTTTTCCTGCCTAGTTTACGACGATCAGCAATACTTTCATAACTGCTGATACCAATCATAATAAAATATTCCCACGGTTCATCGATGCCAATAAACGTTGGATTTGTTTCCTCACCTGCTTTCACATTGTCTGATCGTCTGCTTCACCATTCGGCTCCTTCCTATGTGAATGAGAGAGAGAGGGATTAGTTGGAAGAGAGGAAAGGAAAGTGCACTGGGGATATTATGGAGCTCAGCAGGGAGCTCAACTGCATACAACCCAGTGCGGGGGGAGGGGGAAGAGGGAATAAAAGATTAGAGATGAGATCCAAACGTGCGTTTCGCTATGCATACCCCAGGTGGCGCCGTCGTTCCACGATCAGCTTGCGCTGGATCGCACGTCCAAATCGGCCGCCATTTTCCCATAGGCAAAAATCGTTTTTATTTATTTTCAAAATAAACAGGTAAGTACCGTCGTTGTTCCCGGTTTCAAACAAAATAGACCTGATCAAAATACGACCTTCGTGTGGAGTTTGAACGCGAACAGAGCGGCGGTTCGCTCAGGAAAATTTTTTAAAGTGTTCCAATTATCGTCGCACCACCCTGTATGCGCCGGCAAATTACAACTACCAATGACAGTACAGCGCGGTTCCAAACATAATGACCGCATGGTGTGAGAGTGTGCGCGCACCGACATACTGCCCATTACGCAGTAAAGCAAGGAGCAGTGGAAAGCCTAGATGGCCAGCCCCGACCCCGAGGACCAGCTCTGGCTGGTGGACAGGACGAGGTGGACGCGCAGGGCCCATGGCATCCCGGACTATAGACGCCGCCCATCCAGGGCGAAAAACAAGTCGCCTGATTTCCATGATAAAGGTTATTACTATTACTACTAGCCATTGGTGGATCTTTGACAATGGCCAAGCACCTCGTCCCTCTCCATCACGAAATCAAGGCTCGGCCCGATTGGCGCCTCTGACTCTGCATTTGGAAGGCCACAGTACGGCGTTTCTTGCCGGTGCCCACATCGTGGCATCCGTGCTTTACCACCTAATCGTGTCCGTGGTCACGTTTGATAGTTTTAACAGCGGTAATGGCTGCCTGTTGCTCCTCTTGATGTCCACCGGTATCGGCATTTCGTCTCCATCGTTCCCATTCTTCCGTGCAGGTGGCGCGACACACACCGATTTTAATTGTGCGGTGGTCAGTCACGTGACGTGCAAGGTATGAGGCATATGGAGCGAGGACACCGCAAAACTTGGCAACATGTGTTCACAGCTCAGCCTCTAGAAACACGAAAGAAATTGGAGCTACGCGTTACAGTGACGGTACTGTGGTGAAGAAAAAGTTCCTAAATAAGAACGAAGCTCCCTTGAATAGTCACCGCTCAGAGCCCATTCCCTGATGCGAATGGCCATGTTCATAAAACGCCCAAAAAAGTGTCATAGCTGAGAGGCTTAGATAGGACGTGTCAGCTAATTAAACATGCCAGATTTTGACGCTGAGAGTAATATTTCAGTCTTTGTTCCTGTGTAGCTTGGTTGGTTCAAGGCGCCTTCAAGGCGAAAACCTTAGATATATTTGTTGAAAGCATGCGTTGTGAAGCACAGCAAATCGTGAGGTTAAAAAAATAGGAGTGCCAGCCGGGGAGCGCGCGCCGGGAAAGGGAAGCAGTAGTGCCGAAGTATAGCGCTGGCATCTGCTGCATGAGCAATACGAGCCACCCCGATAGGCGAAGGTACCGATTGAAGCGGAACCTTCAGTGATGTTCCGTACTGGGGAGAAAAATTCCCATTTCTATATTCAGAAATTCCCTATTTTTAGCAATTTTTCCAGCAGGTTTCTTAAGAATTCCCTGCAAATTTCCCTGCATTCCCTTTTTTCCATGTATGCTTTTTGCAGCGGATATATCTTTGTGCGATTTCCTGTGTTCGGTTTTGGGCATTAGTCAACGCCACCTATGTCTACTTTACGCAGCCTTCCGTGCGCACCCACTATTCAGAGAATCACATTTTCAGCATGAACTAAATTCCACTATATCTGCCGCTCCGGAACATTTGGCTATGTATTTCCCATTTTGTACCAAACAGCATGTGTACCTTGCATGCTAAAGCTCTAAGTTAAAACTGCCCGTATGAAAAAGAATGAGACCACGTTGGGACTGCTGGCGCCATCTCTTGTTGAAAAAACGCGGGCTAAGGTGCGCCGGAAATAATTTGTTGTATATTGCGCAGGAATACATGCGAATACCACTGCGGATGTTTTAATATGAATCCGACGAAGTGTTAAAGGAACGGTTAAAATCCCGGGCCATCTCCACTAACGTGAAACCTGGGGAGGGGCGAAGCATGCAGTGTGCAAGTGTATTCAAAGATTGTAAGTCTCTCTTTTGCCACACGGCCCGCGCTGATTGTGCGCCGGAGAAGCGCCGGTAAGAGGAGCAATCACGCGCTTGCTGAGGCGGCGGCGCCCTCTCTTGCGTTGAACCGGATTTAAGCAATTAAATGAGAGACAGACTGGCCGTAAGTTGTCTTCGTGTCACACGCCGCAGCACGCCACAGGAGACAACCTGGCGTTCGAAACCAATTTCCGGACGGAATTTAACAAATTTATTTTCATATTGCACACGGTCAATGCGTGTGTTGTCGTATCTATAGAACCACCCCTTTTTGCGCGATTTTCAAGTGACCGTTTCAACAAAATTGACGCCCGGTTTCCCGCACGTGCCGTGTGTTCAGAGATCGTATCGGAGCTTTTTCGGTCTATGGGGAAATGCATTAGTCTTCTGACAGTACGCCATTGGTCTCACTAAGGAAGCCTTCACTTTAGAAAGACCAAGAGAAACTGCCATGCGCTGCCGCTGCCCGCACGAAAGACGCCGGGTCACGGGGCCCCGCCCGCTGCTGCTATACTCGGGAACAAGTTAAGAACGGCACCAGCTCATGTACGGTATCACTCCGCCTAAGCGACGGACCCGGATGTCAACGGGCGCGCGCGTTTTGAAAGGAGACTGCCACGAATGCGTAATATCGTCTGCCTTTTCTTACGTAGTTTGTTTGCCGTCGCTACAGTAGTTTATAAGCATATTAGGTCCAAAAAGATACAAAAACGTCTCGTGCCATGTTCAAAATATTCCCAGTAACACGCTACTTGTGCTGCGCGGAGTGACATCCGGCTGCGGTGATGAGGCGCAGCGGCAACTTCGGTGCCGTTCTTAAGTTGCAACCGAGTTTAGTGACGTTCTTCCATTTGACTGTATTCTGCTTATTGCCCATGCGACATCATTCGCTTGGTCGAAGAAAGTGGCGACCTAAGATGAAGCCCATGGAAATAAACTCACACTAGTGATATCACAGAGATTTTTTTTGTCAAACGAGGCTAACAATGACTCACGGCAGATGTGTTTACGTTATTGGTTAATTCTTTGCTTCGCATCCCCCTGAAAAACAGTCGAAGTGATCTATTCTAATTCTTAAATACCCTGAGGTGTGGTAGCCCAAAAAAATCACGCCCGAAGGAGCTTCCACGCCATGGAAGGACTGCATTATAGCAATAATTCATAGTCTCTGAATATGTCTCTGAGAAGGCCTCTCAATAATTCTCTGAAACGAATATATCAGTCGGTTGAAGATGGATCGTGTTCAATCACCCTCGATAAAGAAGGCAGTTTTAAAACTGTGTGTATTTTTAAAATTTTGTGTGGGTAAACGCTCTAAACTAAAATGAACTCGGTAAACCAAGGTGTCCACAAACAATTGTGGATCACTGAAAATAACCCCCCTTCATTGACGTTGGAGTAGAGTGGGGAAAAAACGTAATTTTAATTTTAGACATCTGCATATGAAATTTATAAACGCAAAAAAAAAAACAGTTCTATAACTCTAAGTGCCTCAGAGGTATTGAATTATTTGTAAGAACATGATTGGTCCCCCTTCACCGGCGCAGGTAGGGAATGTCGAGGCGTCCCGCGTTATTGACCCCCGAAGAAATGCAGGGATATGTGCCCGCCAAATTTTATATCTTAAAGCTCAGTGGTCTGGCCTGAGCAATGATGCAGGAAACTTTAGCAGGAAAATGTACCATGAGGCTTGAATTGGCTTGGCTTGATCCCACCTCAAATGATTTGTTTTCCCAACTTTCTGAACACTACTCCTCCGCTTCGCTCTCCCGCTGGTAGAAGAAACACACCGGGTGTTTCGGCAAATACTGGCAAAATTGCCACAAATAGGGGAAGCTTGGTAAATGCAATTATTTGTCATGTAGCAATATAGCATCTCGGGTGGAGTGTGATAGATAATTTCAGAGAAACGACAAGAAGAAAAAACAGCCTTGAATTCACGTTTATAACGGGGGTGTACGTAACACGAATTCAAATTTCGTATTATCAGCATGTTGTTTTTTTTGAAATTTTTGAAATACACGGAATGAGCTGTCTACAAAAGGTTGTCGAAACTGAATTTTTTCAGGTTCGGTTCGGGTTCGGATACAACCCTTTCGGGTTCGGTTCCCTGTTCGGTTCTCAGGTACCATTCCGTTACGGTTCGAACCGGTTCGGTTCACACGGGTTGAAACGGGTGCGAAGAAAAAAAAACAGTATTTTTTTCTGTTTTACTTTTTTAGTGCTGCTTTTTTTGTTTCCTCGTTTCTGTGTCAGGCCGGTATAAAAACAAATTCCTAATGTAGTTTTTCTTTTTTTCGTAAATGTTGACTTGTCCGACTTGACTGTACAATTCACTGCAGGATGTTTTCCATGGGAGGCCAACGAGTACAGCACTAGCAGATGCGAAATAAAATTGGCACTTAAGGCTGCTTACGGCAGGGAATATTGAGAAAACAAGCTGCAATGGACATCTCCGTGACCCGCGTGCTTACGCGCCCTAGTCCATCGGGAAATGCATACGGCCAGAGAGAAAGAACTTTCTTATTACATGACGTTGCTGAGTGCCTGCTTGCTCGGTGGAGGTATGTCGGGAATGACCCGTGTACGTGGTGGCTGCACGATACTCTATATCAGTCAACGCTTGCCATGCCAGTTGATTAAATGGAAGCTAAGAGAGCAATAAGCATGGCCTTGCACGGGGCCCTCTTTGGGGACGCCATCTAGCCCGTCCTTTTTGGGGTGCGTGCCCTGCGAGGAGGTTGAAAATTAACAGCCGGTCGTTCTATTATACGAGCTACCACGGAACTCATAATTCCCAACAATCTGGATGCTTGGCCCGTCGTCTTCTGTTTTCCTTAGCGCTACTGTCTTCTTTCTTCTACCCCCATCGTTCCAGGAGAGCTTAGCTGATAACGTTCACTTCCAAAATGTATCGCATGTTTCGAGCTGCTTCGACGGATCTGCACGCATCGGGAAAAGCTGCTTCAAAACATCGATTTACTTTGCGCCACCTTTCTAGGCAATTTAATAACCAGAGCTATATGATGACGCACTCGAAAGTAAGAAGGGGGCATGTAACGGTGTTTGCGAGTGCGTTTAAACCGTATAGACTGCCCGTAGATAAGGTGGCGTAAAGTCATTCAAGCCAATAAATTTAATACCGCACAACTGTGCTGATTCTGCGACGTTGCAACGATGGCACAACAGTGCGGTAATTATGTCTCTAGTGCGTTCACAGCCTGCCTCTTTATACCGTATTGTCCATCGTCGTGCATTAAGAGACGTATTTGCATGAACCGAACGTCCGGTGATATAAGGCGTTCCCTCAACAGGTCCAGCGACAGCTATCCCGGCTCGGTGTTTACGTGAATCCATTCGACCCCGAGAAGGATAACGCCTCGCGGTGCAGCGGCTATTGTAAACACATTTACCTTTCGTGCGGCAGAGGGGGGTAGTAGCCAATGTAAACTTCGCTACTATCACGTCGTGGAAGAAGGCAACTTTATACGAACGTCGAGATCGTAAGTTGCGCAAAAAAAATGTGGTGTGTGCGTGTGTGTGTGTGTGGGGGGGGGGGGGGTAGGCGAGCTCACACGACAAAAATACTTGTGGGGTTTTGTCCTCTCCCTCCTCCCCCCCCCTCCCTTGGTTCCAGCGTCCCTGCCACTTTCGTGGAGGACCTGAAGCTTACATCACCGTAACTGTCGTGCCCAGCGCGGCAAGGCAACATTGAGGGGGCAGGTGCCACTCAACACACCACTGCCAGATTTGTAACTGCTCTCAGGCTTCTCGCCCGTTTCAACCAATTGCAGCGGAGAACGATCCACAGCAAGAATCCACAGGGTTGAACAGCACATAAACGGGCGGACGCCCGGTCTTGTAGAATGGCTCGGTATTTCCCACCACAGGTGAGCCTACAGCCGCGTTCACGCACCAGAGTTCGACATCGGCCTGGTCTGCCGCCTGCCTTTCCCCGATTCGTCCACCTGTGCTGAGGCGGATGGACGGCACCTGGCTGCATACCTCCTCCTCGAACCGGGTTACCAGGATAGAGGCGCCGAGTTCTACACGGACCCAAAACGAGGCGCGGCCTACCCACCGTCTAGCAGCAGCGGATACATGCACGCTGCGGACGCTCGTGGCGCAGCTGCACACCGTGGCCTCCTGAGGCTGTGACATCCGGCTACACTGGCTGGCGGTTCGTTCCGGCGTTGCGGGAAACGAGGCAGCTGATACCCTAGAGAGGGGCGCCCACGAGGCGGTGACCCCTGTCTACCGAGACGTGAACGCATTCGATGCAGCCCGAACCCATCCTGGCATGCGATGTCGAGGCCATGCACTCTGACCAAACTTTCATCAGGCGCTGATCCCCGCAGACACTGCCCGCCCGCATTAGCGGAGAGGACCGCTCCGCTCTCTTCAGGCTACGACTGGACTCCAGCACCGGGGGCTCCAAAACACAAACCTGAATCCCCTCCTGTTCGCCTAGGGCCCCGAATTCATCCACCCGGAGGCCTTCCGCCACCTATTCACTTCTGGACGAAACAAGGCTGATCTGGCGGATTTAGTGTGGTGCGCTGAAACCTGTCGAGTGTTGTAAGATGTAGGCTGTGAGGAGTGCGACGCAGGTGTCCCGGATTCCAGCGTAAGGGCTGTGCTCTCCGCCTGCAAATGATGAAGGCCGACACCTTGGCTGTTCAACTACCACCTCTACTCATGTACGGCTTTTCCTCCTGTATCCTATTCTCTTATCCTCCTCTCCCCCACCCCGTGTTGTATGCAGGTGTACTGTATGACTGGGTACAATAATACCCTGCGCATACTATCACAATACGATAATATCTGGGTGCAACAGTATCTTTTCTGCCTCACTTCCTTTCCAATGAACAATTAGACATCAAGGTGCGATGCTGCCAGGTGTCGATGAAGGCGGGTGTCTGCCCAACACAAAAATTGTGTGCTTCATAAATTAGGGCCGTTCTTCGCGCGGAACCTTGCAGGAGGAGTGAACGAGCTTGCAAATTAACTGGGGACATTTGGGGAGAGAGTGTCAGCGAAAGGTAGTTGCTGAATGAGCAGCTCGAGGACAGGACCAATGTATCTGTTTAATGTTGGGGTGGCTGCCACATACCCGATAGCATGGGAGGCCCGGGAGGCTGGGTATGCGATGATGGCAAAGGTTGAGCTTGACGCTTGAGTGCGGGGACGGAGGAGGAAGAAGGCGGCGGGAGTCGCGGAGCTCTCAGTTTTCGTACTCTGTATATATCTTGATCACAGTTAGGATGAACACGGGAGCGCGTGTCATTCCGTGCGACGGAGCCGCCTGTCGGCGTTCCGTGTAACTTTGCACGCGTGTGCAGTTCGTTTGCAATGAGGCTATGTGCTGCTCGTGCGAAGTTACCCGAAATGCCGACAGGCGGCTCCCGTGCACGAAATGACACACGCTCCCGTGTTCACCCTTAGTGTGATCAAGATAGTATACGGTTAGCGCGCTCATTCCTTAGATTTTTATCTTCCGGCCGTTAGGTCTACCTAAGGCCTTTGATCGTGTAGCATACAAGATCCTGTTCGCAGTTCTCGAGCATGGGAATGTTGGCTCGGTTATTCTAGAGGGTGTTATGAAGAGTTAGGCAAACATATACACGAGCCTGATCGTAAATAAAAATGTCAGCGAGAGCTTTGAGGTTTTGTCGAGCGTGAAAGATGGCTGCCCTTTAAGTGCAGTGCTATTTGCTATTTAACTGCAGCCATTTTGTCTGAAATTGTTAAGCCGTAATCACATAAGTGATTTTACGTTTCACGAGAGTAAGGTAAAGGTTCTTATATGCAGACGATGTTGCGGTCGTGTGTTGTGATAAAGAGAGCGTCACTAGAGTGGAACGAGTAGCGGCGGAATTTTGGAGAAAACAGGAAGCGCTATCAATTGGAGCAAGTGCATAGGAACTTGGCATGGAGACTGGGAGAGCCCGCCAGAGGAATTTGCGAATGGCAGCTGGAGCACCTCACCCACTATGTACCTTGGTGGGCCATTACAATGGTACCAGAACCTTACTGCGTTCTGGTCAGAAGAAAGAAAGAGTCCGGAGTCAGATGCTAAAAAGGGGGGTGGGAGGGGGGGGGGGGGGGGAGGTGGTTACGATATGTCCATGTTTTCGCGCGCTTTTGTGTGTAATGTATTTTGGTTGCTAAAATATGGTATGTTTTCAGGTGTTTGTATGTCAACGGTGAACGTGCAAAAAATTCACAGGGTTTTTGCCATGCTTATTTGGCGCTCAGGATGGGGGCGCATTAGACATACGAACCAATTTATTTCCGTTAAAAAAGGAGGCCTCGAACTGGTGCACCTATTTCTTAAAAAAGTTGACTCCAGGTATATTTTCGTGAGACCAGACACCCTTTTCTGCGAACGGTGATGCAACGAGGTTGTTGCAGACGAGGTTTGCCAGACTTTGTTGTGTCGTCCAGTGCACTGAAACCAAGAGCCCCGCGAGGCTTCTTGAAGGAGGTCGTTTTGGCTCTTCAGTTCCTCGAGGCTAGGTTTTCGTACGATTACCTTGCTCTGCCTCCTCGACAGAAACTGTACAAGGATGTGACGACTGATGTGGCCTTACCGGTACCTGTTTATCGCTGTTCGGGAAAACACGTGTTAAAGCGAGTTAAACAAATGCCTGTGAAGTCGCGCGGTCGAAAGATTCTTCTTTCAATTACATAGCGGAACGCTAGCCGTCAGTCCATGGCTGCGGGAGAAAGGAATATTTGTAGCAGGGTCCGTTAATTGCCGATATTGACGTAAACTGGAGACCATAGAACACAGTTATAACGCTATAGAGCTAGAGAGAGCTATAGATAGAGCGAGAGAGAGAGAGCTATAGAGCTAGAGCTAGAGATAGCTATTGATGTATATTCAAAGCACTTGGCAGTGCCCAAGGTGCGTTGAAAATTTCAACAGTCAGGTGCTTTTTTGTTATGTTTTTCTTCTTCGCAGGAAAGCAGCTGTCACGACCGTGAATCGCACACACGGCCTCATGCGGAGCAGCTAAACGACGAGCCGCACAGCCTTAGCGGCGGATAGGAAATCGTTAACCACTGGTTTTAACTGCGTCACCGCTTCGCATAAAAGAAAAAAAAATAAAAAGAAAGACAAACGAACATTCATTTAAACGAGGAGAACAAACGAATCAATGCAACCGAACAAGCTTCGGCGCCCCCCAAGACTGAAGATACAGGCACCATAAAGGAAGGCACGAACAAAAGATGGAGAAAAATTGTGGCAAGCACGAGATAGACGGTGCAAGGGATTAGGCCTACGGGCCCCTGGCAACAACATTGTTTCGCGTCAAGACCCAGGAAACGAGCTCGCAGACGACTAACGGACGCACTGCAAGGTCTTCGTCGGTATCTCATTAAACCTGGCGCGGAGAGGGCGCTCTCCGGGTTGCCGCAGCGTGTATTGCGGGGCAAGCGACACGTATGCTACCAACAACTACAAAAGCGGCCCGCACACAACAAACAGGGGACAATGGGCCGATACGAGAGGTACGGGAGCGAGAGACGGGGCCGGGGAGAGGGGGCCGCTGCCGCCGCGGGTGAGGCGCTGCAGTAGGAAGAGGGGAGATGAAAAGGGGCAAGGGCGCAGTCGTGACAAAAGACGTTGATTACAATTTTTCCAGTGCGCAGTTTGGCCCTCCCGATAACGAACCGGGCTCGTGCACAGCGAGCGGGGAGATCTAATTACGCCGGCGACGTCGCAGCAGGCTAAGCTTAATAGCGGAGCTATACGGCAACACAGACGCCAGCGCAGCGGTGGCACAAGCAGCAGCGGAGGGATGCGGAGGAGGAGGAGGAAGAGGAGGAGGAGGAGCACGCGTGCTTAAAACGCGGACACAAAACCGGAGTCTTTCTAACGCCGTGGGCCGCCGTCGTTGCATCGGGGAAGACGCGAGAGGAAACGCAAAACTATGCACGGAATGGTCGGAAACAGGAGAGAGCGGCCGCGGTTGAGGCCGCAGAGGAGGGCGGGGGATGCGACACGCCAGAGGGAGGGGGAACTGGGAAAAAAAAAGAGGAGAAAGGGAGGGGGCCTCGTCTCGTCCTAATTAAAACCATCACGACTGGGAAACCGTAATTGATCAAAATCGTATCTCGCCTAGTGAGTCGTCTCTCCGCCGGCTCACCGCGCAGCTCGCCCGCAGCGGGCGGACAGTCTGCCATGGCGCCCGCGAACCATCTGCGCAGCGGCACGGAAGTGCATCGCGATGGCCCCGAAAGCACGCGCAGAAAAGGCGAATAACAGCGGTGGAAAAATGCAGACAGAACAAACGACGAAAAACAAATTTCACGCGTGACGAGGGGAGTGCGGACGCGGCACAAAATATACGGAGTGAGATAAAGAGGGGGAGATTGAGAGGCGAGACAGTGATGGGTGATAAAAAGAGAGAAGAAAAAAATAATTTAAGACCCGACACATCCGCCGTGCGTTGTTTTGTTCTTCCACGCAGGGAGCGAACCCTTTCGGAAACCCCCACACGATCTCCGAGTTGCGGGCATGCTTCACGCTTCTCACGAAGCGAGGCCCTGTCTACCGCCATAGCTGCATGCACGGCACAACGCAGCCCAAGTGGCTTTCTGGTTGTTGTACCGCGGGACCGCACGACAGGTAGGAGGTTGAAGAGCTGAGCATATGCCCGGCGAGGTCGAACTGAAGAGTCGCGACGGAGACATTTTAATGAGGCAGTAGAACAACAGCGGCAATATAAGCAGCACGGGGAGGGTATGCATGTGCGGATGCAAACAGCTCGCCATCTCAAGCGACATTTTGAGCACGTTTCGCCTAAATATTAGATCCATCCGGGTTCCCAATTGTCTTCCCTTCAAAGTTTGTTGTTTTACGCGTTGAGCTGGACTTGAGCTATGAGAGGCGCCGTAATGAATTGATACGGAGTTATTTCCACGATTTGGGGATCTTTAAGCTGTGCCGGAGGTTTTTCCTTTTTTACTCCGTTGTTTGCGTACTCAAGCACTTTGTATAGGAGTTGAACAATATTTGCTGTGTCCAAGCGCACCCTCTGAAGCGCATGGTGTAAGAAGCGATCGATTGACCAACCTACTATTATAGCTCGACTACAAGGCTCAGAAGCATTCTATCCAGATCAGTGTTTTCTATGCAGTGGGTATGGGGAACAAAGTCTCCAATCGGATGAATTTGGCGCTTACAGCAGCGCACGAAACTTTCTGTAACTACAAGCAGAAAATGAGGCTGGCTCGTAGAGTGCATAACTTGCAACGAAGTCCGACAAGTCAATAGATCTAGTCTTTTGAACGCACTCTAAATACACCCGCCGCGGTGGCTCAGTGGCTAAGGCGTTGCGCTGCTGAGCACGAGGTCGCGGGTTCGATTCCCGGCCGCGGCGGCCGCTTTTCTGATGGAGGCGGAAAGCAAAAACGCCCGTGTGTGCGAGATTTCGGCGCACGTTAAAGATCCCCAGGTGGTCAAAATTAATCCGGAGCTCTCCACTACGGCGCGCCTCATCGCCTGCGTTGCGTCGGCGCGTTAAACCCTACAATCAATCAATCACTCTAAATGCGTTCCCCTGCTTGACTGATGGCCCGCTCGACTCGTGGCTGAGCGTTTTCTTTTTTTTTTTTTTCATTATAAAAAAAAATTAGCACCCATGGAATGCGCCACAGAGACAGTATTCCAATGACGTTAACGACAAGCGCTATAAACATTCGAGTGTTTCAGCTGGCCGTTTCTGACGGTCCGCTCCGCTCCAATAGCAAGCGGAGACGCCATTGCGCTTGCGTGGCGCGGTGGGCCGTCAGCGGCATTGGCTGCTGCTGATTTGCTTGTGCTGAGCGGGCCGTCGTGAGCGGAGCGGATCGTCAAAACGGTCATCTAAAAACTCTTTAAAACTCTTTACTGGACTTTACCGAACTTTTTAAGTTAGGGCGAATGGGCACAATTGCAGCACTCGTATTGTGGCTATAGGCACATTGCGCTTATGCTTGCCTTGCAAGAAGCAGCGCTATTTTCTATATTCTGGTGGTTCGGGGGTTCATTTCTGTTGTGAAAGATGCCACCAGAGTCCTTCAATGCTTGAAGAACTCTGATGCCACGCATACCACGGACTCGGTTCGTAGCCTTCATATTACGTAAGTGTCGGCGCTCTGTCCCGGACACCAAGCGCCGGGATTATCATGAGTCATGCTCGGGCGCCCACACAGAGAAGGCATCTAAGGTAAAGTAACGTCATGATAACAAGGCCGAGAAGAACGAACAGTGGCGCAGACGAAAATACGTAAGTCGCTGCTATTGTAGCTGACTACTCAGATTGCAGATAATACAAATGGCAGGGAGGAACCGATGCATTCATCAAGGCCGTCTTTCTTTACACCATGTCTCAGTGTCAACCCCATATATTGTTGGCATGGCATGCTGCAGGCAGTGGGCCGTAACTGGTCGAGAAATCGCCGCTCCTTTATCGATGACCTAGCATGCGCTGCAGACAACTTTAGTAGGAAAAGTGCTGCGCTCACAGAGGCCTCTGTACGGTGCAACCTGCCTATTGTTTGCACGCGACCCTTACAAAACTGCTTCTTTACATTCTGAAGACCTTCTGTTGAAATTTTACCAACTTTATTGCTATCCTACGTACTCTTACATCTTATTAACAGCTGTCTGTAAAAGGCCTATTCAATTTATGTTGACATTTGTCTATTGACGGTTGTATATAGAAAGTATACTTAATTTATGTTTACATTTGTCTATTGACGGTTGTATATTGAAAGTTACTTAATTTATGTTGACATTTGTCTATTGACGAGCTTCTGTAACATGGTCACTGAAAGAGTTTTGAGACGCTTCGTCGCAAGCTGAATTTAACGCAAACATCCTATTCCTTCGTTCTGGAGTCGCGTTTGAATTAATTGATACTTCGTTTTTCTAAATACCTTGACAGGTACACACGATTTGGGAGACAAAGTATTTACTTGACTTTAACCAAATGGTTATTTTGTTCGAATTGCGTTTTAAGCTTTTAAACACACACACACACACCCGCACACACACACACACACACACACACACGCGCACACACACACACATACGTCTCTCTCTCTCTCTCTCTCTCTATCTCTCTCTCTCTCTCTCTCTCTCTCTCTCTCTCTCTCTCTCTCAGCATGTATCTTCACACTTGTGCACTCTAAAAAAAGGTAGAAAAAGGAAGCAACTTTTACTGTTCGTACCTCGAGCCGCGCAGTTTCTCCCTCGGACCAGCCAATTCGTCCCTCAGCCGCACCAATTGCTCCTTTACGAACTGCTCCCTTTCACTTTCCACGGTGATAAACATGGCTAATCAGGAGTTCCGAACAAGCGCGTGTCAGCGGCATCACCCACTCGCAATTGCTCATTACTGTGTTTTCATTTACGCAAATTAAGTGCTGCATGCTTGAAAGGAACGAATCTTGTGCGTAAATATTTCGCGACAGACTGCTGGACGTGCCTCTTATAACGGCAATAATCGAAAATCGCCCGCTTTGCTAACCTAATCCGGACGGCGCAGATGCTTTCACCGCTCTCTATTCAAAACAACCGCCACTGGCAGTACTAGTAGTAAACTTTATTTTGTGAAAAGGGGTGAGGGAAAGGGGGAGAGATCAAGGGTGGGATCCAAATTCCAGGACCCCAGAAGCTATTTGGCCATCCCTGGCCCTACTAAGCAACGCAAGCTGCTGTGCAGGGTCCGATCTGGACAGGGCTTCCTCTCAGGGCTCTAATGAGGTTTGGTGGCTATTTTTGTCCCAAGTAATTGAGCAATTCCAGACTGTATGGAATAAATCGGCCTTCTGGTGACATTGTTTGCAGTCCTCATTATACTTTTCTGGGAACATAAGTGATAGTCTGGACTTATGTAAGTAGGTGTTCTTCGTCTGTATTTTTCTAAGATTTCTCGCTTCTTCAGTAGTTTGGCTGGGATGTGGCGTAGGCATTGATCTTCGTTGCAGCCTATAGGATGGTAATTTGCCTGTGCCTTGACAGTAAGCAGGGAGGGCGTTCGAATGTTCCGGGTCTTTGCGGTGAATGGTAGTCCTCGCAAGAGAATCTGCCTCCTCGTTACCCTCTAGCCTTTGATGGGCGGGTGTCCAGACAAGTGCGTGGTTCTCTTTTAGAATTTTTGGGAGCAGTCTTTCAGCATTCCTTGGGACGATGCCGCAGATAAAGTTCTTTATGGCCCTAGTCGAGTCAGTGATAATTATTGAGTCTTTATTCTTAAATTCAACCCATCTGATTGCTACTGTGACGGCAGCAGTTTCTGCTTCTTGAATATTTAGTTGTTTGGTAATGATGAAATCCAGCATCTTCCCATGTTCATTGGTAGCTACGGCTGCTGCATTACCTTGCTTGTTTACGGCCGCATCGGTGTACATTGCGTTTGGATTGTCCTGATATGTTTTTCGAATGTAGCGAGTTCTTGCCAATCTTCTGCCCTTGTTGTGAGTGGGTCCATTTTCTTGGGAATTGGAGAGGTTTTGATACAGTGTCTTTGAGCGGGTGTTAAATCGACCATCCTATTAATGAAGGCTGAATGAACCTCCTGTCCAGATCTTCTGAGAATTTCTCTGCCCATTCTGGTTTTGAGGAGGCGTTCTTTCTGGGCATCTAATAGCGTGTTCTTGATTTCTCTGAAGGTGTTGTGTACGCCGAGCTTCAGGAATTTTTCGTTGGATGTGTAAATTGGTAGGCCTAGAGCGGTCTTGTGAGCTGCTCTTATTATTGCATCGGCCCTTTCCTCTTGTTTGTGATCCATCCGGTGGAAGGGGAGGCTATATGCAATGCGGCTCATTATGAGGGCTTGAACAAGGCGGAGGGTGTCCTCCTCTCTTATGCCCTTCCTAGCTCTTGTAATCCTTCTTACTACTCTGGCCAGCTGTTGAGCCGTCTTGCCAAGCTTGCTGAGAGTATTTGTGGCTTTATTGTCTTCCTGAATGACCATGCCTTGTATTCTTAAGCCCCTCCGCCTTTGCGTACCTCCTGGAGAAACGCGTCGATCACCCGAGGCAGCCACCACGCGGCACGCGTGCAGTGCTCGCTCTTTCTTTTAACCAGTTCAAGTTTTTCGTTTTTTTTTTATTACAGCTTGCAAGTTTGCAAGTATGAAGTAAAAAAAGAAGAAATGTGCAATCGTTAACGTCCCAGTGTTGCCCGGCATTGTATTTTGGAACTAATAATGTGCAATTTTGTAAACATGCATTGAGAAGCACGCCTCACCGCGCATCAGCATCCGACGGATGGCGGCTATATATAAGTGAAGTGTACCGTGCCATTGTGTCGGGACACTTCGTAATCGGGACGGGCCCGTTTATTTGGTTTTGCGTGGTTTCGGCTGTGGTATGTGACCGTACGTCTCTGAGGTTGGGGTTGTGTTGTTACATTGCTGAAAGTGGTGCGTGTGAATATATGGCTCTGTAAAACGTGAACGTGAACCCCTCCAAGGACTCGGTTAGCACAAGCTGGGGCCGCGTTTTCGTTGTTTCATTTTTGTTGCCACTACAAGATCTTTTAGAGAAGGATAATGACCTGCAATTAAGATTTGGTGTTGAACTACTGACAGCACGGTCTACGAATGGTCAGCTTTACCCCCTGCATCACATTTGAGTGTACCGTCAAAACCGCTTTGGTTAGCAACAGAGATTGAGTATAAAGTCTACACAAAACTTTCTGTAGAAATTTTACACAAATGCTTCAATTCAAACACGGTGGCCAATGGTTGACAAAAAGTTGGTAGGTTGTTTCAAGGAAGTCTATAGACAGTAAGTAGACAGTGTACTCTATCTTGGTAGCTCTTGTCGACTTTTGTGAACAAACATTGAATTCAATGTTGGTAAGAATTTTTTATGAGGATGTAGTGCTCATGGTGCGGCGCGGATTTCAGGCAGGCCAAGTTTGTCTGGCAGATGAACACGAATCAGCTACTAAAAGTTTTATTATTCTTTTACAATAGATGAGGCGTGTCGGCAAACGTTTTCGCCGTCGATCCGCGGACACAGAGCGAATCAAGAACAGAGAACAATTAGAGATCGTGCGGAGAGGGGGGCGTCTAGCGGAGCCGATGACAACGTTGGTTGCGGTGGCGCCCGAGGTTTGCAGCAACGTTGGTGGTGCCTGCCATAGAGTTTCATACTAATATACACTATACCCGGTTACAACTTAAGAACGGCACCTCGCGCCTCATCACCGCAACCGGCTGTTCCTCCGCTCGGCGCAAAGAGTGCGTTACTGCGAATGTTTTTGGAAGCACAAAATAAAAGAGCCCCCCAAAACAAAACAAGTAAACTTAATATTCTTGGGATTTTAAAATTTCAATGTGAGATACATTACCACAACCACCGTGTATCAAAACGTAAAAATATTATTAAAAAAATGCCATTCCCAGTTAAAACCCGGTGCAAAAATGACAAAACAGAACATTATTAAGAAAAAAATAACCAAGTTCAGTTTACTTTTTATGGCTTACGTGTTGTGTTTTACACACGTATGCATTATTCACTAGCTTTGAAATTACGATGTGTTAGCGTATAGTGGCCTCTTTGCTTCACGCATTGTATTTTTTCCCCACATTTTACACCATCTCATTCTCCAACATGGACGTCTCGTACGAGGTCGATTTTTTGGAGGAGCATGACTACGCAGTACCACCTGCAGCCGCATTTGTTACTGTTTCTTCGACTCCAGATTCTTCGTCGCGTTTGCGGTCTGGGGCGAGTTCACCTCCCCCTCAGAGCCCATCAACGCCGAAGCATCTGTACAGGAAGAACTGCAGCGGCATTGTTCTTTGTCGCCACGTTCAGCAGACAGTTTTGAACGTCTACATGAAGCTGCGAGGGGAGCACCAGCACGTTGGCGCGAAAGAGACTTGCCGCAAGACAAGTGAGTACACCGGTGTCAGTTTCCGGAAGATTTTGGACATCAAATCCAAAGCGAAGGCGACGGGCGGGAAGCTGACAACACCTTCGCGGAAAAGGCCCGGAAGCGAGAACCGCAAACGCCGCACTGCGATGTATGACAGCTTCACTTTGTGCGCGCTGAGAAACATTGTGCACGACCTCTTCCGGCGCAACGAGACTCCTACTGCACAGAAGATTGCGGAGGAATTTCGGATAAGTGAGAGTCTTCCCAGCCTTCGAACGTGGACCATCCGCCGCCTCCTGAATGACATCGGCTTCGTCTTCGAGAAACGCGAACGAAACTCGATGATGATCGAGCGTCAGGACGTGCTGATTTGGCGGCAGCGGTACCTTCGTCAGGTCGCTGAGTACAGGCAGCAGCACCGCAAGGTGTTCTACACAGACGAAACTTGGGTAAACGCTGGCCACACCGTGACGAAGGCTTGGAGGGACAATACAGTGAAAACGTCTGAGGACGCTTTCCTGCGTGGTTTGACGACTGGGCTCAAACAGCCATCCGGAAGAGGAGCGCGGCTGATAGTCACCCACATCGGCAACAAGGACGGCTTTGTTGACGGCTGTCTGTCCGTCTTCAAAGGAACGAAGTCGGGAGACTATCACGAGGAAATGGACGGCGAGCATTTCGAGGCTTGGTTTGACTCTGTTCTCCCTAAGCTGCCCCAGGGTAGTGTTGTCGTCATGGACAATGCGTCCTACCACTCCAGGCGGCTGGAGACTGTCCCGACCATGTCCTCACACAAGCCTGACATACTAGCCTGGCTGACATCAAAAGGTATCCCGTGGGATGCAACGATGACAAAGAAGCAGCTTCTTGAACTGTTGGCGCCAGTGAAAGACCAGTTTGTGAAGTTCAAAGTTGATGTCGCGGCAGAAAAGGCTGGGTGCGTCGTTCTGAGGTTGCCAGCATACCACTGTGAGTTTAACCCCATCGAGCTGATCTGGGCGCAGATGAAAGGTGAAGTTGCTAGGCTGAACACTGACTTCAAGATTGACAGTGTGCGGAAGCTCCTCATCACAGCAGCTGAGAATGTTTCTCCAAGCAACTGAGCCAAGGCTGTTGAGCACGTCATTGGCATTGAGGACAAGTGCCGAGAGGTGCGTGGGTTCAGTGACGATGTGGAGCCAATCATCATCAGTCTTGGGGAGGAAGACGACGACAGCTGTGGGAGTGCAGATGACGACCTCTCCGGCATCGAGCAAATGGAGTGAGGCTTACCATGCTGCAATCTTCAGCTCCGAAGCTCCAAACGGCTCTTTTAAGAGCCCACCAAATGCTGAATAGCGGTCTGGCCTACAGCTAGCTTGCCACCTGTGTATCCTCCCACTATTTTTGCTTTATGCAGCAGAATTCAACTTTTTTTCTGGAACAATACCAAGGTTGTTTAAATGGCTGGTCAACAATGTAGGGCTGAGGAACATGAAACATAAAACTAAGGGGGATGGTGACACAATCTTGCATTATTGAAAAGACAATCTCGTATTATTGAGGCGACGCTCTGTAACTTTATGCTCGGCTGCCTTCGCCTACCTATCTTTGTGGCATCACGCTCAAATCTTTCCTTAAAATATTTTCATGCGGCCACGTCTGCAGTGTTGGTTTCAAGGTTTCCAATGGTCTTGTTTACCTTTTCAACGAGTTGAGGTTTGTGAACAGCGTCAGGATTCGTTATTCGGCTATTGCTGGTCTTTCTTTCCACACGAGCCAAACTGATTAATATGGAGAGAGACACTAGTCCATGGTCAGAGAATACTTGTGACACCGCATCTAACCACCCACTGCAAGAAGTCCCTGGTAACGCAGAAGCGGTCCAGGTGAGCTTGAGACGTGCCACGCCACCATGTGTTGCGGGGCGGCACCCCACTGACGTCCCGGGTCCACATGGATCCTATCACTGTCCCACAAAACGAACATTAGTGTACAAGCTGAGAGTGTCTGGCTCTGCTCTCCCTTGTCACTGACACTTTACGCAGTTAATATCCCCTCACAAAGAAGAAATACATTTCCCGTTACATTATGTGGTACTGTGTGGGGAAGCAAACAGGTCAGTACGAGCTTGCGCCTTGTCGGGGGAACGCACGCAAAAAAAACAGAAAAACTTCCCGCTCATTTTTGCATCGACCAGGGAGAAACCACCATCTGCCCAAGCTTGCAGTCAACAATTTTAAGGAAGTCTCTTTTTCTATAAGAATGGCTGTTCTGCCTGCACGACTACATTTAGCAGGCTAATTTACTGTCCAACCAACAAATTTTTTGACGTTGCTACCATGTGTGCCCTGCCTTTCCACAATACACTCTTCTGCCCTTCGAACGAATGCCAACATATTGCAACAATGCACAAGATAGGCTGAATACCACCAGGGCAAGGCTGTCATATTAAGTTATCGGACTGCCTGAAACTTTCAGCGACAAGCTTCAACGAGAGGACTGTGCCTCGCGGCAGTACAGAAATTTTTTTTAAATGGCTGCTACGATAAGTGGCTGCTGTACAAAATGTGCTCATGTCGTTTTGTTCTCTTTACGTCTCATTTGTGGCGTTGTGCCTGATGAGTAGGAACCTTCTGCGCATAAGCTTGAAATTGTCTGGCAGCATTATGTGACCTGCAACCATATTTCTCGTTGTTTGGTGATTTTATTTCATTTCAAACTGCTGGCAATGAAGAGTTGCCGAGGTGTTGAGGCAAAAACGACTTGTATAACAATCTCACTAAGCCCCTTTGCACCGGCAGCATTTGGAAGTATGGTATAAGGGAAATCACTGCAGTGTTCTAAGTGGCATCATATGCTACTTATGTGCTTGAATGGACTTCTCATGGCAGCGCCACGTATGGGATGTTGTGTTTTCACTGAGCATGTGTACTTTTTCCTCTGACTACAGGTGTGCTTCTATGTGATTTCAAGTCAAAGCTTGCAGTGTAATTCAATGTATGTAATATGTAATTAAAAAAATACAATTTACGGTGCAGTTGCTATTTTTCAACACATCCCTGGCTTGATGTCGTGTTGAATGGTATCAAAAAAGCATCCGTTGCTATTTTTGTGCATGTAGAGTACACTGCTTATAACGAAAGCATGTATAATAATTTCAGGCTCATTGTAAGACACGATAAAATGTGACTCATATTACGGGCATGGGGAGGTCATTGAATGCAACTTTGTTTTAATGTGATAAAGAAGACCGAGTGTCAAGTTTGTCGAAAGTGCCTCACGTATATAAATAAGCAGCTGAATAGAAGTGTAAGCAGCTGTTTCAACATCTGGACTGTGAAGCATACTTCAGAGAGAAATGTGAGATATCGAGGTTTTTAGCAGTGCGTTATTGTGATAATGTGGAGGGAACATTGAACAAAACTGTGTACGGGTACTGTGAATGTCTTCATACACCTGTGGTAGTGCCCTAGTGGTAAATCCAGATGGAAGGCCTGCAGGGAATCACCTGTCGCACTCTGCATTCTGTTGTTCAGTGAAGCTCCATGTCAAAACCACACAACACGTTTTAGCCCAATTTAGTTTGGGATGGGGGGGGGGGGGGGGAGGAGGAAGCGCCTTCTAAGGTTTCTGGGTTCTAATAACCTTTTCATATTTGTAAATTGGTACCTCAAGCTCGTATGCATGAGTATGCCTGCCAGTGAGACTGTCTGCATCATGCCCTTGTTTTGGCACTTGAATTTGCATAGAAGACACTACAACTTTTCATTCATAAACATTTCAGCGCAAAAGGGAATAAAAACAAATGCTGTTTATAAGTGGCGGTTCTCTAGCCAAATTATAAGTGTGAATAATTCACTCCCACATATAATTAAGAGAAAAGCATACTTTTTTGCTATTTGGCCTGCGATTTCTTTGAGCTTGCCCCAGCAGATGTAAATTCAAGCAAATGGGCATAAAAAGGTGAGCTGTAACTATGACGCCAAAAAATTTTCCCTGTACAGGCATTTTCCCCAGTTTCGTAAAATGACACTCCAAATGCCGTGTGTTAGGGCGTATAACGTTCTGAAAGAAGTGAAATAGCCTGTTATAACCTACATTGGCGTTGTCAAAATCGCAATTACCATGGCAGCTGCGAAAGAGCATTTTTCAGGTATGGAGAATTTACCATCCATTTCGTGACTCGATCAGAATCGCAAAAGCGCTTTTTCCCAAAAATGTGCAGCACCGTGAAGCACGGTTTTTACGCACAGACACTTCATGGTCGCTTCCTGTAAACTGCAGGCTTTCTTGTCAAGACTGCGTAAAAAAACGCGTAACAGTGCGATATTAAGGACAGTCGTAGAAATGACGGCAGTGCTTAGGCAATGCACATGTAAGGAGCAATAACCAGGAATAGAAAGTAATAAACTCACGCGAAATAACGAAGTAGAAGCGAAGCTATTTTTCACGCGTGATCTGAAAGGAGCAATTCTGTTTTTTTTTTCTTTTTACAAACAACGCGCTACCTATGTGCACCTCCGATTGGCGTGGCTTTTGTGCACACATTACTAAACACAAGAGTGTTTGATGCCATTGTTATTAACCATCAGCATAATCTAAAAATCTAAAATTATTCTCCTCGTCGTCGTCAAACACGCATAATGTTGCGTACCTCGCGAAATTAATGCTTCAGCACATCGAGTACTTCACGTACGCATAACTGCATCGATCTTTGTAACATGGTGAGTCTTATACAAATTAATGACGCACTCGCTCTTTTACGCCCTATATTAAAACTTATTTGTTCATTCGTATGTCATAATTACGAAATCTCGCGCCGTCCACGAATAGGTGGGGTGACGTGTGGACAATCGATCAGTTCTGAAATGGGAGACGCAAGATAAACAACTGATAGCAATCACCGCCAGCGCACGCACACATTAACCACACCGGACACGAGTCGTTTCCATGACTTTTAGGACTTAATCTGCCTATAAATTACTGCAGTGACGACAAACAAACTCGGTGAGAAAAGCAGATGATGTCACGAATTTACCGCGATCCTCTTTCAAAACGCGCGCGCACTGACGTCACGGGTCCGGCGCTTCGGCGGAGTGATACACTACATGAGGTGGTGCCGTTCTTAAGTTGTAACCGGGTATAGAAGGGACACTGGCGCTAGTGTCTAAGCGAGCCGCCGATCGTCTGCTTCAACCCCCACGAGGGCGGCCATGCCTGATAGACGTGTTATTTTCGAACTTGGCTTGACCCAGCCGTCATCTTGACTTGACTCGAAGTTCTTTTTTTAAATAGAAAAGCTATAACTAATGTTTATTAGTGTATAAATTATTAGTCGTGTAAACAGCTTGTACTCTATGTTAATTTTAAATTGAGTTTTAGAAGTATTCTTTTATAAGACGGGACGAGATTTGTAAACTGTATACTCCGCTGAGTTTAGCCGAGCCGGAGAGAGAGAGAGAGAGAGAGAGAGAGAGAGAGAGAGAGAGAGAGAGAGAGAGAGAGAGAGAGAGAGAGAGAGAGTAAACTTTATTTGAAAATAGGGAGAAGGGAATGTGGAAAGAGTTATGGGCGAAGTCCTATTTCCAGGACTCCAGTAGCAAAGGCTCCCAGCTTGGCTCTCTCTAGCAGCTCACGCTGTGTCGAAAGGTCCGAGCTGGACACTGCTAAATCCCAGGACTCTCTAGAGGTTTGGTAGGTGCTCTGTTGCCATGTTATAGGGCAGTTGCCGACTGTGTGGAATAAGTCTGCTCTTAATTTGCGCTTGTGGCATTCTTCGTTATATCTCTATGGGAACTTGAGGGACAGTCTGGATTTGTGTGGGAAAACGTTGGTTTGCAGTTTCCTTATGTTTCGTGCTTCTTCGGCATCTAACATGTGATGCGGTGCGGCCATGGTCTTTCTCGCTTGCCTTTGTGTGTAAAGCCTTTCATTAAGCGGCATGAAGGGAGGGAGGGTGTAAGAGTGGTCCGTTTCCCTCCGGCTGTTGATTTGCCTCGCTAGGGAGTCGGCTCTCTCGTTTCCTTCAAGGCCATCGTGTGCTGGGCTACATAATATTCTATGTTGGCCTTTTGGTTCGGCTGGTAGAATCTTCCTGGTTTCTACGGAAATAAGGCCACATATTAGATTTCTAATGACTCTTGTAGAGTCCGTGATGATGATGAGGTTTTTGTTGTTATATTCTCCCCATCTTACAGCGAGTAGTATGGCTGTGGTTTCAGCTGCTTGAGGTGTTTGTTTTCTGCTCATGAGAAAGTCCAGAAGTCTGCCCCGTGCATCCACAACTACGGCTGATGATATTCCGTGGTGGTTCGTGGCGGCATCCATGTATACTGCATCTGGATTTTTCTCGTAGGTGCTTCTTATATAGTTAATTCTTGCTAGTCTTCTAACTTTGTTGTAGAGGGGGCTCATGTTAGGAATAGGTGAAATTTTAAGAGCTTTGCGTTGTTCTGGTTTCAGCTCTGTTGTTTGTACAAACTCGGTGTGAATGGTGTGTGCCGTTCTTCTTAGGATTTCCCTGCCGGTTCTTGTTTTCAATAGCCTCTTTTTTGTGCTTCTAGGTTGGACTTCTTGGAAGGTACATTGCAGATGCCCAGGTTATAGAACTTCTCGTTGGAGGTGTAGATGGGTAAGCCGAGGGCGATCTTGTAAGCCATTCTTACGATAGCGTTTACTCCTTCTTGTTGTCTTTGGTCCAGGTGGTGAAACGGTAGACTGTATGCGATCCTGCTCATTATAAGTGATTGGATGAGTTTGATTGTGTCCTCTTCTCTCATACCTTTTCTGGTCTGTGTGATGCGTCTGATGACCCTCGCTAGTTGTTGAGTTGTTTTTCTTGGGTTGCTCAGCGTGGCGGTTGCTTTTCTGTCTTATTGCACGTACATGCCCAGTATTCTGACCGTTGGTTTGAATTAGACATCTTTGCTGTCTATTTGGATGCTTCTTGTGCGAATACGTTCCTTCGATGGGCGATTCTAATTAATTCTGACTTTTCTGGAGCGCACTTTAAGCCGTTGTCTTGTATTCGACCCTTTATGCTGTCTATGGCTTCTTGTAGAGTATTTAGCGTTTCGGTTAGAGTGCCTTCTTTGGTCCAGATGGTTATATCATCTGCGTAGACGGACTTGCCAATCTGCGTGTACTCTTCCAGCATTCTTCCTATTGCTAGCATGGTCAGGTTGAAGAGTAGTGGGGAAATAACAGAGCCTTGTGGTGTTCCTCTGTTAGGCATCTCGAAGGGTCCGGATCTAGTATTCCCAATTCCTGTGGTGGCAGTCCTGTTAGAAATGAAGTTGGCAATGTAGTCGTAAATTTTCTTGTCGGATCCTCTTTTCACTGCCGCCTTAAGTATCGCCTCGTATGACACGTGGTCGAAGGCTCCTTTCAGGTCAACTGCTAGGATGATTTGATCTTTGGAGTTAGTGCTCCCTTATATGTCGTATTTTGGCTGCAGGAAGGCATCTTGGGTGGAGAGTCCGCTACTGAAGCCTATCATGCAGTTTGGGAGCATGTTATTTTCTTCTACGTGTCTCGTTAGTCTAGTCGTGATGATTCTCTCATATACCTTTCCTAGGCAGGATGTGAGAGATATTGGCCTTAGATTTTCTATGCCTAGCGGCTTTCCGGGTTTCGGTATTGTTATTACGGAGTGTTTCCACTGCGGTGGCAGGTAGTTGGGTGTTGGGTTTCCACATCTTATTGTTGACATGTTCCGCAAGCGCTTCCACTTGTTCTTCTCCCAAGTTTCTTAGGATCATGTTGCTGATGCCGTCTTCTCCTGGTGTGCTTTTCTTTTTGTACTGTAGTATAGCTTGGTATACTTCATCTTTTGAGATGTCTCGGTCTAGCTTTTCGTTTACCGTCCTCTCATATGGTCTTGTGATGGGGGGAATCTTGGTGTTTAGCTCGAATCTTCCTTTCAGTACTTCTATGAGTTCATCGTTTGTCCTCTCAAAGCCATGGGCTACTCTGTTTAGGCCATGCCTAATTTCCCTCATGGTGTTTTGTGGGCTAAGCATTCCTTTGATTATGGCCCATGTTCTCGATGTGCTTAAGGTGTTCTTGAGTGTGTCGCAGAAGTATTGCCAGTTTTGTTTAGCTAATTGGGTAGCGTATTCTCTGGCTTGCTGCGTTAAGTTTTTGATCCTGGCTTTCAGGCTCTTGTTGCGTCTCTTCTTTTTCCACCTTTTAGTGAGTCTCTGCTTTTTGTTCAATAGACTTATAAGGTGTCAACGCAGAGGTTTTCAATTTCTTGTCCAAATTCCTTGGTGGCTGTTTTGAGCGCTTCTTTTACTTTCTAGCGCCAGGTGTCTATATTCTCTGTCTCTGTTGTTGTACTGAGCTTTTTCCTGAAGGTATCCCTGTTTGTGATCTTTTGTTTCCTGGCTCTTCTTCTGAAGTTGTCTGCTTGCGTGGTAATTTCTATAATATCGTGGTCGCTGCCCAGATTGTCTTTGGTGTTCTTCCATGTTGTAAATTTATCTGTGATCGGTACTATGGTCAGATCTGGGCACGCGTCCCTGCACCTCTGGTTTCCCGTTCTTGTGGGGTTGGTTGTATCATTCACAGCTTGTAGGTGAAGATGTTCCATATTGTCTACCAAATTTCTTCTTTTCACCGAGTCGAAATTGTAGTTCCACTGGCTGTGTGGTGCATTTATATCCCCAAGTATTGTTAAGTTGCTCTTCTTTGCTCTTTGCGTGGCCTCTTGGAGTAGGGGCATGAAGTTTTCTCTGGTATTCGGGTGGGAACTGCATACGTTTAGGATGTAGTTGCTCTGTTTGCCTCTTTGGGTCGGTAGTATCTCTACTAGGTTTGCCGTGGGCTCCTTGGTGTTTAGGTGATGCATTCTGCTGGATACGTCTTTTTTTACATATATGGCAGCTCTGAAATCCTTGGATAAATCCATTCTGTTGTTGCCTTGGAGGGTCGTTTGAAATTTGACTTCTTAGAGGCCCAATACGTCTGGTTTCTTATTCATGCTGCTTATGTATGCTTATAGGGAGTGTTTTTTATTACGTATGCATTTGCAGTTCCACTGCCATACTATTAGCTGTTTTTTGTTGCCTGATTACGGGTCTTCATCATCATCTTCTCTTTCGGTCTCTGTTTCCATGTTGTCATGGCCTCTATCTACGATAATTTCTTTTGGACTTATGATTCGTCCTGTGCCTGGGAGCTTCCTTTTCGTGGCTTGCTCCTGTGTGTTAGATCCTGTTGTTTTTTCGAGCAGCTGTATCATTCTGTCATGCATGAACTTTAGCTCCGTACGGATAGAGCTCCTGAATTCGTTAAGGTGTTGTTGCACTTTGGCTTCTAGTTTGGCTTCTACTTGGCTCTCTTGCGTCTGTCGGTTCTTGGGTAGGCGAAGTCCTGTAGTTCTTTTTGCTGATGTACTTGCTAGGGGTTCTCTTGTGGGGGTTTCAGCCTTCTCATATTTCTATAGTTTTTCTTTTAGCAGTGCGTTTTCTGCTTTGATTTCTAGTATAAGGTCTTTTAGTGCACTTATTTCTTCTGTGTATCGATCTGTCATAGGCGTTTTACGTTTTTGTGTGTTATTGCCCTGGGAAATGGCACGTGCCCAGCTCACCTTTGCAGTGTTGTCGGCCCTGTGTCCTGGTTTTAGGCAGGTGCAGCATACTTGTCTGGTGGGCTTGTATAGATAGCAAGTAGTTTTACCTCCGTAGGCGTATAGAACCCTTGGAACTGTATCCCCTTCAAAGGTGATGAGTGCCATGGTCGAGGGGCGCAGCATCCTTGCGTGAATTATTCTTGTGTTGGTCGTCGTTACTCTTAGGGAGCTCATTAATTCTTCTGTTGTAGTTCCAGGCTCGAAGCCATGGGCCCCACCTTTTACCACGTCGCTGTGAAGGCGACGTATGCGGTGACCTCGTGCCTGCTGCCGCTTAGTTGTAGAGCATCAATGTTTCTGAATTCGTTGGCTGCCTCTTGGTCGGAGGTGCTTACAATTACAGTCAAACCCGGCTATAACGAACCCGGACAGAGCGAATTATGCTATATATTGAACCAAAATATTTCAGTTACGGAAATACATGGGAAACATATTCCTTATAACGAAGTTCACATCGGATATATCGAACTCTGTGCGCTTAGAATGGCCGCCGAAATGCATGGTCTCGAAGCGTCGATTGAGATGTGTATTGGCCGCGACAACGGAGCAAGAGCCGCGCGACGCGACGCCCGACACTTTCCGTAACTATTTCCGACGCGCGGGACTCACGACGGAACCGGGCCAAGACAGCAGCATTGGTGAACTGTGGGAAGAGTTCGCCAATGTTCCCGATGATGTCGCGAGTGAGCCGTCCGACGCTTATAATGAAGCGCCTGCGGCAGTCGATGTTCTCCGCCAATGCTTCTTCGATTTTGGAGGACGCGGACTCGAACGGGTGCAAATAATGTTTCGTGTAGAGAATGCTATGCTAGTTGAAGCCGCCAAAACGAAAGAGTGAAAACAAAAATCACCGCTTTTTTTACAAAGTAGGAAATTGGAGCAGAAAGTAGCTTTATTACTTGCAATAGATGGATTACTTTGGGTGTGGTAATGGCTACTTTACTGTGTTCGTTTCTGCATGCGGGGATGGTGGAGTTGGGGAGGGGGGAGGGCTCCCGCGGATTGCAAACTCGTAACAATCAGCTCGTTATAGGCGGGTTCGGCTATATCGAACTATTGGATATATCGAACTAATCGAAGTGCATATTGCAGTTCGCTATAAACGGGTTTGACTGTATGTTCGAACCACATTTTGGTCTCACGATGATATTCTGCATGTTTTTGCTTCCGCTTGGGCAGGTTCGTTCTACGGCTTTTGCAAGCTGCTGCGGCGAGTAGTTCTTGACTTGTAGTCCTTTCTTGGGTCTGATAATAATCGTTGCATCTTCTTTGTGGAGGCTGGGATGTTTTCTCTTATTTAGTACGCTGAAGCGCGGTTTCTGTGCATCGTTCGCATGGTTGGCTGCTTCTGCCTTTTCCTTTTCTCTTTCTTGCAGTTCCTTCTTCTTTGCTTGCTTCTGCCGTCTGCTCAGGTAGTATGCCCATGAAGTGTCGTCCTTGTCTGGTAAGTCCTCGGGAAGTGCGTACATCTCGGGCCTGCAGCTTTCTGCTGTTTCTTGCTGGTCCTGAAATTACATTTGTTCTGCTACTGTTTCGTCGTCGTTCTGTCGTTTCTCCTTGGATTTCTTCTGATTTAGGGCTTCTTCCCGTGCTGCTCGCTCCGTGCCACCCGTGGGCATGTCGGCGCCGCGCTGGGTCGGCCACGCCGGGGTTGGGATAAGCCGCTCCGCTTCTTCTAGTCGCTGTAAAAATCTAATCGTTGGTCAGATTTCTGAAATAATTGCTTCTTGAGGCTCCTCAGATTCTAGTTAATCACATGAGACAAAAGGGTGGTCTCGATAGCAGTCAAAATCTGCCGATTCCGATGGATATCGCAGAGCTACGGGAAGACACGTCCGCCGGTCAGCTTGTTCCAAGTCGGAATCCAGCGGAGCCGATAATGCGGCGGCGACGCCCTTTTTTTGCGTGCGAGTCGGCAATGGCGTTCGGCTTTAGAAAGGCCGCTGTACTGCGTTTAATTTCATTCTGGAAGAGAACTAGCAGGGGAGCGACGCGTCGTATAACCCCAAGTAAGTATACACGGTTGTTGTCCATTTCCACTCACAAGTGTAACTGTTGTAGCCTTACCCGGGGTGCGGTCGGCGTGCTGGCAAAATCGTGAAAGGACGCTGGAACAGTTGGTCGTTTACTTCGAACCTCGAACATACTTTTCATCTCGAACTCGAACATATGCGCCACCGCTGTTTGTCGCTAACACTTTCGCGATGTTTTATTTGCCGGATGTTCAATCGGCTTTTTAATGTATGTCTTGACGCACTGTAAAGCTGTTTCTCTGAGCAAATGTTAATTTTATATGTTGAGAGCGACAAGCGTACGAAGCAGGGTATCTTATCAGGCCACACAGTAAAAAAAATATTCTTACTTCATTCATGGTAACCTTCCAGAAGACGGCCTCTTTTTGCTAAGAAAGGCAGGCAGGCAGGTCGTTAAAACTGGAGCAGTGGGCTGCATTTTACGGGAGCTCTTAATTTTGTGAAAATTCCCGTGTATAATGTTTTTATTGGATGACCAATAACGCGGACCGATACATCTAAGCACTGTGGGTGTACATTGCGCGCCCACAACACTGCTATTCTGTGATAACTGCCATCATCTGCTTAAAGACAGTGCAAACGAGGTCTCACGCCTAGATGTAGCCAGGTACGCGTGTGAAATTGAAGGCTCACTATTTTTTTAGTGCCACCCATACATGCGTGCCGAAGCGAAGGAACAGTTTGAAATTACGTGCGAAGGAGTCAAACAGTGTTGCTGATCAGGCGGTGCTTGCCTAAATAGTAACTAAAGAGTGCCTCTGCGGTGCCGTTTTCATAATACACAAGCTGTCCTCATGCATTTGTTGTTCCGAAGCTGTTTCGCAATAAGTTCAAAACATTTCTCATTTTTGTTTGGTGCTTCTTCAGTCTTGAAGCACGACCTTTGAAAGCATTCTTCGGTTGCTGTGAGTTTAGTGTATGTGTCTTCTCTTTGGTTTAAATAAAGACTTCAACGTCAACACGGCAGCAAGAAGCTGATCGTAACTGTGTGGTTTTACGAAAAAGCCAGAGCCATTTAATATCTTATTTTGCTGGAGCACTTTGTGTAGGCAAGCATGTTAGTGTGCTGGATTTTAAGAGAGCACAATTGTGCTCTAAACATCTGCACAAAAGCCTTGCAAAGCCTAAAGCAGTGGCATCCATTTCGCTGCAGGTACCAGCTGTGTCAACAGTGCAAGAAGCAGACCAGCAGGCAACACAAGAAGCTGCACCAGGCATGCAACCAGTTTCCAAGTCATTGGATTGATGATCAGCAGCGCAAGGCGGGGCAAGCATGCCGCCAGTCTGTGAAAAACACCACATGTCTAGCAAGGACCACCCACAGAAAAGCAAAAGGGTTTTGGGAGATGGTGACAGCAACTATGTGTAAATAGTAAAAATATTCGCGTTTATTCAGCTGCACAATAAAGAGAAAAACAACTAATGAGGAGAGTGCCTTGCAGTGCCATGGACATTGCCAGCGCCACCGAACTTAGCGGCCAACGAAGATTAGGGTCGGGGGCACCACACAATTGTCACAAGATGTTCTTTGAACCTTGAGTGTTAGGCACTCAAGATTGAAACTAATTTTCTCGGGTGCTAGAATATTAGTTGTTCAAGACCATTCATTGTATGTATAAATATGACTTATAGCACTGGCTTCACTTTGCTATAGCCTAGGCACCGCATGATACCAACTTCATCGACTAGTATGAACATGAAGACTTGGGGGCATGTTTATTGAAGTGACAGAATGAAGAGAAAGTATTCTGCGAGGTGTTTTAGCCCACTGTGTTCCATAAGTGGTATTCACATGAGGGACTCTGCTGAGGAGGAGAGGGGGCTCAGGAGGGGGGAGAGCTCCACGTCCTCGCTGCCCATTTCAATTCACATTAAAGCCAAGTTCGATCGTGCACCTTTCACAAACTTTTTGGGACGCCGCTGCCACCTCCAACAAGATATGGATGAAGGCGGGCCGCAGGGACTTGGCTTTCACCACGTGAATGTCACTTACAACTGACAGTATGCGGTGTGGCTGTGATGTTTTGGTTATGCATTTGTGATATCTGTGCGAATAAGGAATTGAAAATTTTAAACTACCCTCGTCCAGCTTGCACTGGTAGTACGGCTCAATAGATTCTGATCAATGGGGTACAGGGCTGTCTTACCTACTTCTGGCTGTTATCAAGTTGCAGATTTTATCCACCCAATGCTGTTCACTGGGGATGTATATTGTGCCGAGTGCACGCTGTTTTGAGAACCTTGTTTTGTTCGTTGATCAGTATATATTGTTGCCCTGTTTCGTTTGTACTGGCAGATGCTGATTAAATCACTTCTGCTCTACAGCTATAACCTTTTCCGGGGTTCCTTTCATGTAATCCTTTTACCGTAGCCTAACATACGCATGTGTTCACCACTCACAGTAACTATTTTGTTTGTTCCTGCATAAAGCACCCTGTGTGCATCGATATGCTGGTTGAGAAAATGGCTATGCAGGTAGGTAGCTACAAACTAAATCCTGGTACCAATATATTGACAGTCGCTCTTGCATGGAAAGATAAATACATTGATGCGACTGCTTATGCCTTCACTCATTATCATTGCGTAGTGCGCATATTTGTTGCTCACCAGCCTTCAAACTTTTGAAACAAATTCCTCAAAATAAGTTGGCACTATTAACCAATGCTGTGCGTATGTTATTAGTTTTACAGGGTATGACAGTGGCGAGGGCTTTTTTATAGATCAGTGAAACTGAATTCTTCAATTTGCTGTTGGCACAATAAATTCACACTTTGCACTCTCCAACTCGTTCTGTGTCTGCTCAATATGGCTGTCTCCAGGTGCCGAGACAGGGCTCCACTAATGCAAATAGTTGGTACAGCAACACCTGCCACTGGAGGGGACAACACTGGCCACCGTACACTGACAGCAGCTTCTACGAATAGCAAGCGTCCATGCCGGTGATCGCCTCTTCAGGCATATAGCTTCATCAGTACATAGTGTTACGAATCCGCCAACGCCACTTGTTTTCCAGCATCAGCCGCCACGTGTTTTCCTGCATCAGCTTCCACGTGCGAAGCCACGACGTGCGTCACACCCTTCAGGCACCAGCGTGGCGGTGAGCCACGCCTCGACATACCCGGCTCAGACGTTTCGCTATCGGTGCGATCAACATTCGATAGCGCGACCCCGGCACCTTTCGGGGACACTCTCTTCCCTCTCTCGGACTCGACGTGCGCCGAGGCTATGAATAACTCACGAACTGTGGAAAGAGCGTTGTGTGTGTCTGTGATGTTCGTGACGTGTTACTACTTGGGGGCGTTTGACCTTCGTTGCTTTTGGGTATAAATAGAAGCAGCACAAACGCTGAAATTTATTCCTGTCTGAGCAGCGAATCCATGCGGTCGCTCTGCTCGAGTCCTGTATTGTAACCTCGCCCGTCAGGGCATTGTATGTTTTTTTGGCTTCGGCTCACCTCTCGCTATCAAGTAAACAGTTACGTTATCCTACTGCTCTGGACTTCTCTTCGGCTGCAACAGCGGCTGGCCGCTCGCATCATACACACTACCCATCGTATGTTGGAGGCCGCGGAGAACGGATCGGGTGCCCCCGCCCGGTCGCAACAACTGGTTGGCAGCGGTCGGATGACAACTTCGTGACACCTGGAGCCAGTGGTGCGAGACCCAACACCACGGACGTCAAGGCGGCTTCGGACTTCGCAGAATTCACGGCGGTCAACGGTGAGTGCGGGACTTTTCTTCACTGAGTTTTACCAGGCTTCTGAGGATAGCTGGTAGGGCGTCTGTTTTTGTCGCGTGGGTTATTCACCCAAAACAATTTTTGGAGCAGTGGGAAAGCAGTACTCTAGACCGGCCATGAATTTGAAGGCGTTGAAAAAACCGCAGTTGTTGGAGCTTGCAAAAGAGTTGCGCTTGGATGTTACGGACGCGCTGAGAAAGCCAGAGCTGATATAGGCTATACTCGCTGTTGGGGCTGACGATGACAAGCTGTCTGAGTGCATTGAGACGATCAATGGCAGGGAGACCGCGAAACGTCCGGCTGCAGAGGCTGAGCGCCAGCGTGAGGTACGCGAGGAGAAACGTCAGGCTGCAGAGGCTGAGCGCCAGCGTGAGGAACGCGAGGAGAAAAAGCGAGAACAGCAGCTCGAGAGGCAGAAAGAGGAACGCGAGGATAGAAGGCGAGAACAGGAGCGACAGCATGAGCTGGAAATGAAGCGTCTAGACGTCGAGGCGTCTCGACCTAGACGTCAGAGTGGCAGCAGCGTGCAGTCTGCGGCGACTGAGCGACCTACGCTACGAATGTGTGACCTAATGCGACCCTACAAGGTAGGAGAAGACATCGGTCTTTTTTTGGTTAACTTCGAGCGTACGTGTGAGAGGGCCCAGTTTAGCCGAGACTCATGGCCGCAAAAGCTGCTTACGCTTTTGCCAGGTGAGGCATCCGACGTGATGGCCCGCTTGCCAAAGGAGGAGGTGGAGGACTACCAGAAAGTCAAGACGAGCCTCCTGCGTAAGTACAGGCTGTCAGCAGAGGCGTTTCGCCAGAAGTTCCGTGAAGCCGAGAAAGCTAGGGGCGAGTCGTACTCGGAGTTCGCCTACAAGCTGAGGGCAAATATGAAAGAGTGGCTCAAAGAGGCAAAGGCTTTCGGAGAGCATGACAAGGTAGTGGAGTGCTTCGGTCTTGAGCAGTTTTACCGCCGTCTACCAGAAAACCTGAGACTCTGGGTGCAAGATAGGCCAGGGGTAAGTACTGTGGTTCAGGCAGCTCAGCTAGCTGACGAGTTTGTCGCACGTCGAGGTGCGCAGGGGCCGAAAGACGGCCACAAAGAGTTCAGGCCGAGGCCTGATAAGTCAGGGCCGAAAGGCAGAGCTCCCCGGGAAGACGGTGGAGCAAGGGAAGTCGTTCTCGTGGATAGAGAAACTGGCCACGATAACGAAAAGAGAGCAGCAGACGCTGAGGAGCAGCGCAGAAAGAAAGCTTTCGAAGCGCGCAGACAGGCTGCGTGTTACAACTGCGGCGAGACGGGACATTTTGCTGCCAGTTGTAAGAAGGGAAAACTAGTATTTCACGTACTAGATCAGAGTGAGGACAGCACGCAGTTTCTAGAGCCGTACGTACGCGAGGTAGTCGTCAATAGTAAACCGTGCCGAGTTCTTCGCGACTCCGCGGCGACGGTAGACATGGTCCACCCTTCGTACGTTGAACCGGATAAGCTAACGGGGCAGTATGTTTGGGTGAAGCCAGCCGTAGGTGCACGAAATGTGCGTCTGCCGATTGCTAAGGTCAGCATCGGAGGTCCGTTTAGTGAACTTGTGACGCAGGCAGCAGTATCCCCACAACTACTTCCGGAGTACAGGTACCTGTTCTCGAACAGGTCGGATCAGCTGTTAAGGGAAAAGGGGTACAATTTTGAGAAACTGCCGAGGAAAGAACCAGCTGGGCTCGCTGCGAAGAGCTCGAGTAACGATAGGGTCGCCACCTCTGTGAGAAATGGCGAAACTCAGACAGAAAGCGATGATTGGGCATTTCCAGAGGCTCACGACGGAGGGCAGCGTAAGTACACTGTGTGTAAGGCCCCTATGGTGAGCGGAGATGTTTCATCGCCATGTTCGAAGTGCGCTAGATCACGGGAATCCTTGAAAACGGCTGTCGACCCGAACGCGCGCAGTTCGCGGGCAACTGAGCCGTCTTTTGAGACAGTGCAGCCTAGGTGTAGTGTGGTTCTGGCAGGAAGGAAGGAGAACGGAAACACGCTTCGGTCTTCGCGTGCCGAGGCTGTCGCTGAAAGCGCGAGTGGCGACGAGATAGTGACTGTAGGGAACTACAAGGTGTCTAAAGAGCTCGTCGTGCCCGTTTCACTCCCAGCTGATGCTCCCGACGATAGGCCAACATCGGCTGAGCTAGTTGGGGTTCCGGTGTCGCCTGTGGCTGAACCGAAGTCGGGAACCGACCAGCCTAGAGGAGAGAACGCAAACGCGTTCCGGCGTTTGCTTGCCGAACGCGTTCGTAAAAAGGCGAGCAACGAGGAGGTAGCAAAAACTTCAGCGCGTAATTGTGGCGCGTGTTTCAGTGCGAGCAAAACCGTGAGCTCGCATCGCGTCGAGGGAACGCCGCCTAGAAGCAGTGCGCGCCTAACGTATGAACGGGGGAAAATCCCGCTCGCTCCTCCGCGCGCTCGACCTTTGTCGAACAAGACGACCGGTGTCATGTCACGCGGTCGCAGCAGCGTTGAGAGAACGGCTGTACCTAAAGTGCGGTACAAGAAGGGGAAAAGCTCAGGGCATTGACGAGAGCTCAAATCGCAGCTCTCAGCTTGATAAGCGGCCTGTTGACGCCTGACTTTCTCAAATTTCTTTGTTTTTCCTGAAGCAGGTTTCGCCCTTTACGATTACGTTTTTTTGTGTGTGGGACATTTCCAATCACGCGAAATGTCACCTTTCGGGTTTGTGCACTTGTCTAAAGTACTACTGGGCTAAAAATATCACTAGAGTAGATAGTTATGAGCGTATTTTATCGCAACTAAAAGCCTGGTAGATCTTCAGTGTGGATTTGTCTTCGCGCTTCCCGGCGATGCGGTTGTGTCTTCCTGTGTTGTTCTGTTGCTTGTCTGACCAAGCCAGAGATGTTCTTGGGGAGCCACTTCTCGTCCAGTGATCGGCCCTGTGAAGCTCCAGCACGGTGTCGTACAGCCCAGGCCTGGAGTCGAGCGTCTGCTGAGCACTTCACTTCGAAAGCATCCCTCCGGACAACGGTTAAAGACCGTTATCCATCGGGATCTCGGACCCCCGGCGGAGAAGCTGTTACGAATCGGCCAACGCCACCTGTTTTCCCGCATCAGCCGCCACGTGTTTTCCCGCATCAGCTTCCACGTGCGAAGCCACGACGTGCGCCACACCCTTCAGGCACCAGCGTGGCGGTGAGTCACGCCTCGACATACCCGGCTCAGACGTTTCGCTATCGGCGCGATCAACATTCGATAGCGCGACCCCGGCACCTTTCGGGGACACTCTCTCCCCTCTCTCGGACTCGACGTGCGCCGAGGCTATGAATAACTCACGAACTGTGGAAAGAGCGTTGTGTGTGTCTGTGATGTTCGTGGCGTGTTACTACTTGGGGGCGTTTGACCTTTGTTGCTTTTGGGTGTAAACAGAAGCAGCACAAACGCTGAAATTCATTCCTGTTTGAGCAGCGAATCCATGCGGTCGCTCTGCTCGAGTCCTGTATTGTAACCTCGCCCGCCAGGGCATTGTATGTTTTTTTGGCTTCGACTCACCACTCGCTATGAAGTAAACAGTTACGTTATCCTACTGCTCTGGACTTGTCTTCGTCTGCAACAGCGGTTGGCCGCTCGCATCATACACGCTACCCATCGTATGTTGGAGGCCACGGAACTCGGATCGGGTGCCCCCGCCCGGTCGCAACAATAGCTATGTAAGCCATAGTTTATGGCCCAAAAGTACTGGTAGGTCCCCGAGAAATCATTATCACGTTATAGTAAAAACTGCGCATATGGACGGGGCGGATGAAGAAGGACAAAAAGACAGGTAAAGCCATTATACCATTGCATATGTACATTTGTCCCTCCTCCCTGTATGGTGCGGCTTAACGAGATCCTACTGCAGTGTATTACAGAGTATTCATTTTACTACATTGTTTTTACCTTTAGCTTCAAACACCATGCGTCAGGCACTGAAAGTATTCCACAAGTTTGCATGGTTACGGGCGGTCACAGCGATTGTGCGTGCGCCTTGTTCACGCCGCTGAATACACGCAGCTGATTAGCAACGAAAACGACCTGTGTTGTGCTTGCGGGAACAGCCTAGCAGATGGCAGTTGTACTGGCGAGATCGTCCTGTGCATGCGACCTACCCTTACTTGTTTCGCCGCTTTCTACCATAATAAGGTGCTGACCCACCCGCTGGTAGACGCTCCAGCATTATTAAAAAAATCACCGGCTGTACACACATACTTACTGCTTATAAAAGATTTTTATTTTGCTTCGGCGCTACCGCACTCGTATTTTCATCGCAAGTGTTTGATGAACGGGACTGGGATGGAACAGTGTGCTCGTACTACCCGGTGCAGAATTCTGAGTTTGCATCCGTTTTAAATGACGTATCAGATGAAGGGTTCTAGAGTAGAAGATACCAAGCGATTCCACTGCTTCGCGTATTTATCCATTCCAGCCCTGCAGTATTTGCTCATCGCAGCCGCTGGAATCAGACGGGAACGCCAATTCTGCCCCTGAACGAGCCTCCGACGCTTTCGACGCCGAAACCGAAACTGTAGGCGCGGAACAGTACGAAGCCTAGTACATATAACAACCGCCAAGTCTCAAGTTAGGCCAAGTTCGAAAATCGCGAGTCTACGTCACACGATCAGCTCCATGGAGGTTGAACGATTGTCCCCTCTAGTTTCATTATAGTATTCTAGGCACTATAAATATAGTATGGAACTCAATGGTGCCTGCCTCTGGCGACATTGTTGCCGGTGTTTCAAAGTTGTCATTCCACCGCTGACAACCCGTTGCTGCGTAGGGGAAGGCCGACCCGAGCCGAGCTCCGTCACCTCCGACATACGCGTGGTAGCATGGTGTGAAGCGAGCTGCCAGCCAATGTTGCAGCCGCGAAGAAGTTCAGAAGCCGTAGGCAAAACGCAACTCGTTTACTTCATAGCGAGAGATGAGCCGAAGCCAAAGAACAATGCCCCGACGGGCGGGGTTACAGTACAGGACTCGAGCAGAGTGACAGCATTGATTCACTGCTCAAACAGGAATGAACTACAGCGCTTGGGGGCGGTCGTATTTATACACAAAGCGCTAACGGTCGAAACGAGCGTTCCCTATAGATTGTGCACCCTACACGAACGGCACAGACACACACAACACTCTTTCCAGAGTTCGTGAGCAGTCGGTAGTTACGGCGCACGCTGAGCCCGAGCGAGGGGAGAGAGGAGGTCTCTGCAGCGGACGCGGGGCTTCTGTGTCCTTGGGGCAGGTCTTTACGTGTTGCGTCGGCACGCCATCGAAGGTTGATCGCGCCGATAGATAGGCGCCAGAGATCCAGACAAGTCGAGACGTGCAAGCGTGAGTCACCGACAGGGGGGGCCTGCTTGAAAGGCGCACGTAGTGGAGGCTTCGCCACACAGCCGAGGAGTGTTGCAACAAAACCCAGCGGTGGGCTCATTCGTAACACCGAGTAACACAGGCTGAGGTGGCGGCAGTTTTCCTTCTTCCTCGGCCCTCGGAGGCAAGAGGAATGGGAAATGAAGACGGAGAGGCGCGGTCCGGGCGCAGGAGAGCTAGGCCCGTCATCTTCGAGCTCCGCCTGAGCACTGTTTTTAGCCGCCCGCTGGGCTGTAAATAAATGTACAGTTTTTGCATCGGAAGCTGAGTTTGTCGGTTGAGGATACCCGGGGTCAGATCCTCAGCGCTGCTGCGGCTTGGAGGAGAAGCCCCCGGGAAAAGAACACCACGAAGAGAACTGGCGCAGTCGACAGGATCTTCAACAGCGACGACTCAGCCAGCCGGCGGGCGAGACGGGCCCCTCGACGGACTGTGCTCGTGGAGAAATCGCGGTCTGCTGGACGAGATCGGCGGGAGCAGCGAGCTTGCAAGCCAGGTGGAGAAGCGGCTCGACCGGCTCTCAACGGACTTCTCAACGGAGGCTGAGGCAATCTCTGCGGCCTGCTGAGCGGCGGGGAAGCAGCTTGACCAGCGATCAGTTGAGGCATCAGCGGCCCACTGAACGTGAAGCGGCGGGAGCAGCGAGCTTTCGGCAGGCGAGAAATCAGGTGGCCAACGTTTGAAGGACACCTCGGCGAAAGGAGCCGCGCCTAAATGGATACCCCATCTGCACCGGTGCGGCATCTCTACAGGCACCGTGCTATGCAGGTCAGTGCCTCAGTTGATCCTGTGTGCGTGGCTCACCATGACATGTAGGGGGTGCTTCATTGGCAGCCCTGAAATAAGGGGGGGTGGTTAGCTAGGCATGGTGAGATGGAGCTGAGTGTGAGGGCTGACGAGGCAGCAAGCGTCAGGATTACGTCAGCCGTGTCGTTCGCTGAGCAGAAGGCGCTATTGCAGGCGAAATTGAGAATCGCTGAGGCAGAGTTAGCGGCGGAACGTTCCAAGAGTGAACGCTTTAAGAGAGCTGACAATGTTTCTGCCTCACCGATTGCTCAACGAGTAATGTTCAGAACTGACGGAGACAGTGGACTGGGGTGCGCCAGTACACCGAAAGATGTGCGGGGTGTAACCCATCCACTGCGCGTGCGTAAGCCTCTTGTTTCGCGGAATCCGGCACGATCAGAGTCATGCGGGAAAGGCGAAGAGAGGATAGTGGCGCGCGTTCTTTCGTGGGTGTTATGATTTCCTGCAACCGCGGAGCAGGGTATAGAAGCATCCCGCGTAGAAAGCTTCACCGAAATGAAGATGCAGGTGAAGGAAGGTGTTACGCGCGAGGCTGCATTTGGAAATGACAGGCAGTCAGAGGTGAATGAGAGTGTGCGCGTGCCCGTGAAAAAGCTGATAGCAAGAGAAACAGCCTCAGCTGCATCGCATGGTCGCATTCATTTGACCGATGAGCCCCTCGCTACTCCGTGCGTCACACAACGGGGTGTGGTAGATAACGGCGCTTCGTGCGCGCACGGTGGTTGAGTAACTGCCGAACACGGGGGTTCACACAGAAAGGAGCGGGAAAACTATGAAGTTCTTAAATCAATCGTCCCGAAGGGGCTGGGGCTGGCTTCAGTTCAGCGTGAGCCCGTTATCGCAGCGTGCGGAGATGGAGAACATTCCGGGAGCGTGGTCGATCGGCCAGATGCTTTGCAGGATGCAGCAGAACCTGAATCACGTGAGGAATCGGCCGCAGTTGGTGTCACGCACATCGCGTCTTGTGTTCTGGAGATCCCCAAATGTCATGCCGCGAAAATGTGATCGCCATGGGGAGCTCCAGAGAATTTAGAGAGGAAAGTGTGCATCATGGTACGGCCGCTCATGTAATGCAGCCCCAGGGAGTTGCAGGTAGGACTGTGGGAGTGGCTGAAGAGATAGCATCTCCAGCATTGCATGCCAGCGTTGATGTGGCCCCTAGGCAGCCCTCTGCTGCTTACGCTGACCAACGCTTCGTCGTGGCGAACGGTGTTCCGAGCGCAGAAGCGGTCGAACCCGAGGGTTCGCCTAGAAACAGGCGCAATCGTCAGTCAGCTTCACATCAGTGCAGCGTGGCGGCAACGCATGCTCACAAGCCAGCAGCGGCCCCTTCTCGAGCGAGAAAGCGAGGAGGAGAAGGGTCCGTGATACTGTTGTGCGACGGGGTGCGCCGCATGGCAAAAGTAAGGTCCGCTCGCTCTGAATGAGCTAGATGAGGACTGTGGCTATGCTGTGTCATGGTGACCTGCAGCCAGGGTCACGAGACACTGGCATTGAAGGAACGATGGAGCACTCGCGAAAAGTGTGTGTGGTGTGTGTGTGTTTGGTGTGTGAAACATTCCTGAAGTTATGTTTCACAGTGGTGGTGGAGGTGTCGGGCGCTTCGACGCACCAACTGGCGCGGGCCCTGGGACGAGCAGCGCGGAGGTGCTTTTGAACGCCGCGCAATCCGACGAAGGCCGCGCCTGCTCGCACCAGATGTCTTAACCGCCACCACATGGACGAAGAGGACTGGCTTTTCCTGCTTACTCGGCCCTCGGCGCCAAGAGGAATGGGAAATGAAGACGGAGAGACGCGGTCCGGGCGCAGGAGAGCTCGGCCCGTCGTCTTCGAGCTCCGCCTGAGCACTGTTTTTAGCCGCCCGCTGGGCTGTAAATAAATGTACAGTTTTTGCATCGGAAGCTGAGTTTGTCGGTTGAGGATACCCGGGGTCAGATCCACAGCGCTGCTGCGGCTTGGAGGAGAAGCCCCGGGGAAAAGAACACCACGAAGATAACTATACGCTTCAGTCGTATGCACACCATTGTAAATAGACAGCATCTTCGCTTATTACATCATTTGGTTGCGATGCCGCCCATCTCAGACGCAGCTCCTGCGTGGTGGTATACGAGTCAACACTCCATGCTTCGGTCAAGCGTACGCTCGCTTCTCAGATCTACACTGTTTGCGGTCACATGGGCGTACACGACCACAAGAACGGCTGCTCTATAGGCATTCAAGTCCATATGCTTCTCCAGATTTCTGAACTGAAATACATCACGTTCAACTCAATCAATTACGAACCTTCTGATGTAGACCTTCCTATTTACTCTGTCACTTATCCAGCCAGATTGCTTCGAATTTGCACTGAAAGGCTTACTGCTGCCGACGCTTACCAAAGATTTCGAATCACTGACCTACACGCATACACAAATGGATCGCATACCTCTACTTGTGCTGGCTTTGTTACCACGTCTGGGCCTGATCCCATTACAGCAGTGCGCCTTTACCGGCTCGTTACCCCCACCTCTTCATTCGACGTAGAAGCAATAGCCCTGAACCAACTACTTCAATTTTTACTTGATAACCCACCTTCTTTTCCGGTTCACATCTACACTGACAGCCTCTCTCCGTCCTAACCGCTCTTGATAACCCGTTTAATCAAGCGACCGTAGTTCATCAATTGAAAATAGCACTCCTTTCTTTCGTGAACGCTGTTTCTGTTCATATCTACCACGTGTCGGGACACTCAGGTGTTTGGGGCAAGGAGCTGGCGGACATGCATGGTAGCGACAAGTGGGGCTACGAGAGGAGAAGATGCACGCGGTAAACTGTCCAAACGCATGATCAGATGGAGATTAACAAAAGAGGGTAACCTGCAATGGCAGCGAAGGTGGTCGACTGAAAATACAGACACAGAACTGTACAGATGTTTACCCAACGTATTGTACATTCTCTCCTTCTTCCCTCCACCAAAAAAGCTAACTAATTTGATTACTGGACATGCACGGTTCCGACATTATTTTTATAGGTTACAACTGGCGGCAAGCTGCCGATGCTTCTGCGGACAGAACGCGCCTTCTGCTTCTCACTATATACAAGATTGTACAAGAGCAGTTGTTTTCATTCGATGAATCCACAGCGTAATAAGACAAGCTCTGGAACCATGCACCCATTTACGGACAGTTTTGAACGGCAGTGTGGCAGTTAAAATCCCGACGGAAAAGGTTGAGTTTATTTCGAAGGCACTGCCTGAAGTGTGACAGGTAGCCAGCACCCCGAGCCAAGAGGTACTTTTCCGCCTGCGATATGTGCCTATTTTTCCCCCTTTTTTTCATTCATCAAGGAAGCGTGCCAATGTGTAATTTTTAGTGTGAGCGGTTCTTGTTCTTTGCAGTGTGCGGGGCTGCAATATTATATGCATTTTGTAGTATGGAGTGTGCCGTGCGCGGGGCTGCAGAATAATGTGATTTAAGCACATTGTGGTTAGCTACCGTATCCTGGTTCGGTGTGCGGGAATGGAGTTCTGTCGTACAAGCGCAACATGCAGTGACTGTTTTCTTTCTTTTTCTTATGCAGTGTGAAGGATGCAGCGCATGCTGTTTCTCTCCGCCTTTGAAACGCTGCGAGATATGCTTCGACAAACTAGTTACAGGTGCTATTTTTCTTGAATGGTGTCGGCTAAACAGTGTTCGTAGACCGTTTGTTTTTTTTTTTTTTTTTGCACTGTGTGGCGCTACATGTAGTATGTGCGCGAGTTATCTTTTCGCAGTGTGCGGGGCTGCCTTATTGCGTCTGTTTTATTTGTACTGATTCTGTTTTGCTTTTGTCATTGGTGCTTCACCTGTTCGCCGTTACCCCGCTGCCCGCGATGTGGGTAGGTGTGGCGAGTGGTTTTGGGCTTGACGTCACTGCTTTTTTTTCTCTTCTACAAATTGCTTTTATGGAAAAATACCTTCGGGATTTCGCCCCGTTTTATTTATCTCGTATTGGCTGTTAACCTGCCATAGCAATTGGCTGAAGCGGTTTTCATGTTCCCCCTTTTTTGTTTTTCTCTCGGGGAACACGCAATAAATAAAGGAATAAAATGATTAGAAGCTTGTGTGATAAGAAACGTTCAAGGAGTGCACAGGTATTTGCACTCCTAGGGCGTGGACATTCATTGGCAGAAAAGTTCAAAAAAGCTGACGGAGAAATTTTCAATTTGAGGGCAACCGGGCTGTCGGGGCCGTTAAAAAGAAAGTGAAGAAAACGGAGACGGTCAATTAGGTTGGCAAAAAGGATGGACTCTATGATAAAGGCATTGTGAGCCCAAAAGCAGCGAATAAGGGATCAAGAAAATTTACACCATTTTCCCGCGAGGGGAACCATGGGGTAGATGCGACGCATCGGGGGTTGCCGTTGCGTTATTCAAATCATCGGACGATGTCATTGGAGCGCCGGCGGCGGAACGACTGAGCGGAGCGGCGCACTTACCGCGTTTATATGCAGCGGAATGAGAGAGAGCAGCGCATAGCAGCGCATAGCAGCGCATGCTCATGTGTTAACCGAGCGCAAGCGTGAGCGCAAGCTGCGCGCTAACGCACAGCTGGCACGGCGACGGGAGCGAGCTGACCGCGCTGACGCACAGATGGCGCTGCGGTGAGAGCGGCGGAGCGCACAGCTGCCGCGCCGAGGATGCGGACTACGCCGCGACAACGACGCGGGACAAGGCGATTTAAAGAGATGCGTCGCATCTAAAACGGAAACGTCGTATACGCCTCGAGCGCTGCCTATAGGGGCGCCACTGAACTCCCCCTAGCGGCCCGTTTCGAAAGCAGCCTTGGGAGTCTCCGTCCCGCTCCGCACAGTCGCCGCTGCTTTTGCGGCATGTTGACGACTGAGATTTACCGTTTGTAGGCGTTGGAAATCCATGTTTATGTGGAGCAGTTACTCTGTACGCAAATGGGGTGCTTTTACGAGAGAGTAAATGTTCCTGACGCCATCTCAGAGTGGTGCATTCGGCCTGCATAAGCGCCAAGTGTGTTTCACAGGCCAGCGTCGCGGAACCGGCGTATGCATCGAGCTGATTGTAGATTGTAAATTTACTAACAGTGTCTCCGTAACTAGCGTTTCCCCAGATGTTCATGCTACGGCTTTACACTACGATGTAAATCGGTTTTGTGCGCTTACATAATCTAGCGGAGCACTCATATCTGAAAGCACGCCAGTTACGTTTGCCAATATGATACCTCATATATTGATCATCACCATTTACAAGCCAGTGTGTCTTAATTTCGCGAACAGTCAACGAAAGTACGATGGATAATGCAGATTTACAGTCGGGGATCAGCACACGACAACGAGTCGTCTTGTAGCGAGGTCAGCGCCCGTAAACATTCATCTGCTGCATATATCCTCCGCGAGCAGCGCGGAGTGCTTAGAATGTAATCTGCGTGCGCGACTAAACGCTTCTTCGAAACACTGTCATATAGCACAGGGAGCCTGCAGAATAAAGCACAAACTGAAATCAGAGGGCCTTATTAGGTACCTACTCTTCCAACGACACCTTTCATCGCTTGTGAACTGCCAACCCTGTATACTTCCAAAAGTGCGTCCATCGAACGATCAGCTGTTCGCTGAAGTCGAAAAACAAATGGAAAGGGAACGCCAGACTTGTGTGTGTGATTACTAAAACGTTCATTGCTTGATTTCACTCCACATTTGTACACAGCGTCCCCCTCGCCTCCCCCCGCCCATGTCTCGCGAAATAGCAGTGCATTGCACGTCTAGTTGGTCTGGTAAGTCCTACTTGGCTTAAAATTCGACGAACGTTTTTAGCATATATGAGAAGCTGCGCTGGGTTTTTCCATTCCCGTTAAGGCCCAACCACATGCACGCGTAAAATCGACGTACTCGCGCAACGACGTCCGCCTGCGGCGACATACGCCGCTGCCTTTACGGCAACCGACGACGACGGAGAGGGCGAGAAACCTCATATACTGAGTCATATCGCCGCAACGCGCGCGTAAACCAGCGCTGCGCAGTGTGGCTGGACCACTCTGTACTCAGCTTTGTGGCGACCAGTTCAACTATATTTTAACTCAAATGAAACAAATAATGCTTACTCTTACAAAATTACGTATATTTAATACAGAAAAAACTAAATCAGTTCTTGGGACATTAAAAAACGTTAAGGATTAGTATGCAGACTTGGCAAGCACAAAACCCTCCGTTACATTTGGCTTAAACTGCCTTGCTCCCATAGTGGCTCGTTGCATCGTGTTTTGTCCGGTTGTTAGCTCTCCGTATTTTACAAATTACTTCGTTTGATCGCATAATTAATAGTAAAGTTAGCTTATTTATCAATTCGCTGACTTGTTATGCGACCTGACCGCCGATAACATCACCGCCAGAGGTCTACGTCAACACCGTGCGCCCGAAAGTTTGCGTCGATGTCTGGCGGGCTCTGACTTGGGCGTAACAAGCGCGTAGCAATGCATTCGGCGTACGCCGGAGTACGCCGGTTTCCTTACGCGCTTACGACGGTTTACGTCGTTGCGCGAGTACGTCGGTTTTACGTGTGCATGTGGTTGGGCCTTTAGAGCTATTATGCTGCTTCCAAACTTGCACAGCGTTTAGTTTTCCATAGTTTCATTATTTTCTTGGTTCTTGCTATAAGGCGTGAGTGGGCACATATTTAACGAAGCACAGCCTTAACATTTTCGCATGGCTTATATTCTTATAAAAGGCATAAGTTATTGTCCAGAATTGGGTAATCACATCCCCGAAACATATTTTTTCTGCGACGTATATATTCGAAACGAGGACGCATTCGTTTACCGCGCAGCAAAACTAAACCAACCTCTCACTGTGCCAGTATCAGGTCTAAACGAGGCGACAGTAGAATTCACTTCTGCCTAACGTATTCGGAGGTTACAGTGGTGATACGCTCGGAAAAGAGGGGATGAATCGCGTAGTACCGCGTCCCCGGGTAGCTCTTGTTGGCGTTAGAGTACTCCACGAAGACCCACCTGCTTTTTAAGTGACTTAAACGTACTCATTGCTTATAGACGTCACCATAACAAGTTTTATAGGGCGCGGAAATGCGAAAAGAAGCGAAACAGAACCGAAACACCGCACGAGCCCCTATCAGCCACGCAGCGCAAATCCCGTAAACGCCGCGGGGAAGCGGCGGCAGATGGCGCAGCGATCGCGAAGCTCGAGGTGTATATTCGAGGCATGGACGTTCAGCTCGCCAATTTCTGTAGTATCGACAAGAAGGAGTGTCGGTGGTTTATCACCAGCGGGGAAATGAACAACAATCGGCCTAGAATTTAAACAGCCTTCTATGTCATTTTTGCATTAGCAATGACTTCAGTAAGTTTGGTATATGGTGTATCACTGTGTGTAGTTCCGCAGTTCCGCCCGGTTTTTTTTTTTTTTTTTGCTCACTGTTATGATATCTGCCTTCGGTTTGTTCGAGATCACCATTGTAATTTGTCGCATTATGGGCACTTTCAATGATTTGAAACAAAGATGTTGTCAATTTACAATTGGGGTGCACTAATATGTAAAAGGAGTAACTTTTATTCTCGTGTTTTATTTAAGTATAGTTGACTTTCATTACTTTTACGTGTTGCATAATGCAGCCACACATAAGGAACGTGGCTTAACGTTTGTATGTTCAGTTTTTTAAGTTTGTATGTTTAATCTCACGTTATCAGTAATGTTACCGCTACCCGGCAGGTAAGCCACTTTCTGACCTATGCATGTTGTGCAACAGAGCTAGAAGTAAACATCCTGTGAGACTTAACTGAGCAAGTTGAGCAACCGCCTTTGTTGGGGCGTTCCGCGATAAGCTGTTAAAGGGACAGACAACCGATTTTTGTCGAGTATATATTCTCTATCCCAAATGAAAGGGCATCACTTAAAGCACCTTGACGAGAAACGGTTTTGCTGATAACGCCGTAGAACTTTTAAAATCGAAATTTTTAAATCTGCGAGCCGTATGTGTCCCTCCCAAAAATGATGCTGGCAACCATGACATAGAGTAGCTCGGCTACATACTTTTGTCTGTAGGCGAAATGAAAACCGATATTTAAAAACTTGTCCCCAGCAAAAGTTTGAATCGCAGGCTGTCCTGTTCCTTTATCTGTTTTTTCAATGCAACGGTCTATTGTGCACGAGTGCGCCATCTGTTGGGATAGACGATAGGTAGAATCTGACCTCACGTTGCGGAGGTGGGCAGTTCGATTCTCCCCGGGCGCGACTTTTTTTTTTTTTTTTTTTTTTTTTTTTAAAAGCTGCCGCTGGCGTATTTGGAAACTGAAATCAAATATTTTGGCAGAACAAACGCCTCTGACTCAGGGAGAATCGTCAAAGCTCCTTCACTGGGTCTGTTTACTGAATGCTGCCGTTGATTCTGGGCATGGTGGCTCAGTTAGCCACACTGAGAGCAACCCAGCGGCGGCTGGCGGCGTCTTTAGAATTTTCAAAATAATGTTTAGAAATACATATACAATTTAACCTTGTACAAATACTTGTGTTGAAAAGTTTTCAATACGTAAATAAACGTTTCAGCAGTTACAGTAGCTGCTAGGTTTGCTGGTCACGGGACAGGGACACATATTGTAGTGCCAAGTTTCGACACTACGAACCGCCACCCTTCCTATTTCAGGAAGTTTGCTGCCAAATTAAAATAATTTCCGCCGATTTGTTTAGAAATTGCTTGTGGTTACCGGGCTATATAAAACGCTGGCTTTCATTAGTGCTAGAGAACATATACGCGACAAAAATCGGTTCTGTCCCTTTAGATTGACTTCTTCCAATCAATCAATCTCAACAGACGTTGATGGACCATAATCTCTTACGTCTACCCTTCCGGTGTCTCAACTCCGACAGCAGAGCACAAACATCAAGAGGAGAATGGCAAATGTCGCATATTTCTGAATATGCAACAGACGTCCGCTACACCAGGCGAGCTGGCAATATCGCCACTAATGCGCGGTTGTGCTCTGTGATCACGACTGGTCAACTCAACCCCTGTCCCGGCGTTGGCTTCGCGGTGCTAGCGGTGGCTTAGCGAGCGGACCCCGAACTCCCTGAGCTTCGCGCTAGCGCTCAGAGAGTTCGGGGGGGGGGGGGGGTTGTCAGTCGTTCCTGCTACCAGGAACGACTGACAGCGTCATCTGCGACGTGTCAACTGGTCCTCTGCGACAAGCGAAGAGCCGTTTTTGATCCCCGCATTTTCCTTCCAACCCAACAATTCGCTCCCCACACCGCGTGTTAAGTATCCGTTATGTGCCGCCGTCCATAAACCGCAACGTCCGTGGCTGGGCCCACTCTGGAATAACATGCCAACAATGCAAGGTCCAACACCACGTCGTCACTCTCCGCGCATTCCTCTTGCGCCCTGAGACATGCGAACGCTCCACTTCGGCCCATGATGTCTAGGCGTTTGGTATTTGCTTTCATACATCGACGGCTTCACGCCGCAATGGCCTAAAGCCGTATACCATCGCCGACATAGCCATAGAGATTATCAACCACGCGTTCTCTCACTCAGCATTGCATTGCCTGGCTCTGTGACCCTTCCGATGACTCTGTGGACTACGGCCTTAGCGCAGCCTTCATACCGAAAACGGCCTACCTCGCCATAAGCAACGGCACCCTGGAGCATTTTAAGTGGCAGGGGAAGGCGGCAGTGAAGGCATATCCTCCTAGTTCCTGACTTGACTACTCTCATTGATGTTACTTTCCTATAAAACAAGACATATACGCCAGCTCCGCACATGCGGTGTACAGGACCCTACTCCATGCCCTGGCGAAGTATTATGTGACAACGCCCTCCGACGCCCTCGTTTTCGGACTGTGAAGCGTAAACTCCGTTCCCCGCCAATTCACGCTACTTCTACCCGCAACGTTATTATGAGCCATAAAATTGTCTCGTGCAAGTGAGTGTGGCAACCTCCGAAACCACCGGATCCCGGTTGCTACCCCGTCATCCCTAGCCGCCTCGACGGTCGCACCGTAGCTGTCTTCCTGATGTTGCGACTTTGTCATCCCACCACTGACAACCCGTTGCTGCATGCGGGAAGGCCGACCCGAGCCGAGCTCCGTCACCTCCGACATACGTGTGGTAGCGTGGTGAAACGAGCAGCCAGCCCATGTTGCTGCCTCGAAAAAGATCAGAACCAGAAGGCAAACGGAACTGTTTACGCCAAAGAACAATGCCCCGACGGGCGAAGTTACAGTAAGGACTCGAGCAGAGTGACAGCATTGATTCACCCAAAGCGCCAACGGTCAAAACAAGCGTTCCCTCTAGATTGTGCACACGATACGAACGGCACAGACACACACAACACTCTTTCCAGAGTTCTTGAGCAGTCGGTAGTAGCGGCGCACGCTGTGTCCGAGAGAGGGGAGAGAGGAGGTCTCCGCAACAGCTTCTGCGTCCTTGGGACAAGTCTCCGCGTGTTGCGTCGGCCGCTATCGAAGTTTGATCGCGCCGATAGCGAGGAGCCAACGGTCCAGACGTGTAGCAGCTTGTTTGAATCCGTCGGCTGCAAGTGTGAGTCACCGACAGGGAGGCCTGCTCGAAAGGCGCACGTAGTGGAGGCTTCGCCGCACAGCCGAGGAGTGTTTAAGGAAGCACAGCGGCGGGCTCATTCGTAACAGCTTCTCCGCCGGGGGTCCGAGATCCCGATGGATAGGGGTCTTCAACCGTTGTCCGGAGGGATGCTTTCGGAGAGAAGTGCTCGCCAGGTGGTCGACTCCAGGCCTGGGCTGTACGACACCGTGCTGGAGCTTCACCGAGGCCCGTCACTGGATGAATAGTGGCTCCCCAAGAACGTCTCTGGCTTGGTCAGGCAAGCAACAGAACAACACAGGAAGACACAACCGCATCGCCGGCAAGTGCGAAAACAAATCCAGACTGAAGCTCTACCAGGCTTTTAGTTGCGACAAAATGCGCTAATAACTAACTGCAATAGTTATGTTTTAGCCCAGCAGTACTTTAGCCAAGCACGCAAACTTGAAAGGTGACATTTCGCGTGATTGGAAATGGCCCACACAAAAAGAAATGTATTCGTAAAGGGCGAAACTTGCTTCAGGAAAAATAATGCAAACGAGAAAATCAGGCGTCTACAGGCCACTCCTCGCTCTCAGAGCTGCGATTTGAGCTCTCGTCATTGCACTGAGCTTTCCCCTTTTTGAATCGCACCTTAGGTGCGCCCATTCTCCGTAAGATGCTGCGACCGGTCGAGAGGACATCGGCCTTCTTCCGAGACGTATCTCGAGCGCGCGGAGAAAACTGCTCTACTTTCCGCCGCTCGAGCAAGGCGTGCGCTTTCGTTCTCGGCCTCTCCGAGGTCCGCTGAGACCCGGCGCAAAGCGTGAAGTGCGGCGCTGCCACTCGGCAGGCCCGCGTAGGAGCTCTTGCCACACTTTTTTTCGACACCGTCGGCAAGTGAACACCGAAGGGTGTTTTCGCTCCCCTTTCCGGCTGTCAAGGCCAATCTAGGCACGGCCGGGCGGCCCGGTCTCAGAAGACGGTGTTGTGAGGTAGGCCAGGCTGCGGACCGGTGACGATAAAAGGGATGTTTATTCTTTACTACATCCTAACGAAGGAGGCCCCAGGCCTTTCGTCGTCCGGACGAGCGTTCCGTGGACAGCCGTTCTCTACCGCTGCCCAAAGACGACTCCCTCGTTCCTATCTCCTCCGGAGGTCTCGAGTCGCGTGCACCGCTTCAGCCCCGCGGTTCCGAGAAGCCGGCCTTGGGTCTCCCCTGAAGCCGCGACCCGCTGTCCCCCCGATTCCGCTGGAGCGCACACGTGTTCCTATTTTACCGACCGGACACACAGCCGGCGGTTTAAATCACTTGCTTCTGTTCGGCCCTGGCTCCCCTCCCAATGTCTTTCCGACGCGACAGGGATGCGCTGGCGCGCCAGAGTTAATGGCCGCAGAGGTCCCCCCAGAGTCCCGCACGCAACAACGGCTTAACACCAGGCGACACCGGAATCGCTACTAGCTCGGCTGGCCGTTGCTCGACGTCGACATCGAGTATCTGAGTTGGAACGCTAGCGACTCGCTCCGTTGCGGCGTCGTCGTCAAGCTTAGCTGCACCGTGAAATTCGTTCAGTGTCTCGACTGCCGGCTCCGCCCCAGCGTAGCTCGGTTCTGAACTCGCGTCTGGAGAAACACCTTTCGTTTCAACGGACTCGTTTTGCCTCCTTTCGCTAACGTCACGGTTTTGGCTTTCCCGCGGAACGTCGTTAGCCTGCGAACTGCGGGCGTTCGGGTCGGTAGCCGTTTTCGGTCCTCTCGTGAACCTGAGCACACCGAACACAACGCTGAAACATCTCCGCTCTCAGCAGGCCCTTCCACACAGTGTACTTACGCTGCCCTCTGTCGTGAGCCTTCGTAAATGCACAATCCCCGCTATCTTTCTGAGTCTCGCCATTCCTCTCAGAGGTGGCGACACTAACCTTACTTGAGCCCTTTTCAGCGAGCCCAGCTGATTCTTTCCACGGCAGTTTCTCGAAATTGTACACCTTTTCACGTAACAGCTGATCCGACCTGTTCGAGAATAGGTACCTGTATTCTGGAAGAAGTTGTGGGGATACTGCCGCCTGCGTGACAAGTTCACCAAACGGACCTCCGATATGCTGACTTTAGCAATCGGCAGGCGCACGTTTCGTGCTGCTACGGCCTGCTTCACCCAAACACTGTCCCGTCAGCTGATCCGGTTCAACGTACGAAGGGTGGACTATGTCTACCGTCGGAGCGGAGTCGCGAAGAACTCGGCACGGTTTACCGTTGACCTCTAGCTCACGTACGTATGGCTCTAGAAGCTGCCTGCTATCCTCACTCTGATCTAGTACGTGGAAGACGAGTTTGCCCTTCCTGCATCTCGCAGCGAAATGTCCCGTCTCGCCGCAGTTGTAACACGCAGCCTGTCTGCGCGCTTCAAAAGCTTTCTTTCTGCGCTGCTCCTCGGCGTCCGCGCTCTTTTCGTTTTCGCGGCCAGTTTCACTATCCACGAAAACGACTTTGTTAGCTCCACCGTCTTCCTGGGGAGCTGTGCCTTTCGGCCCTGACTTATCAGGCCTCGGCCTGAACTCTTTTTGGTCGTCCTTCGGCACCTGCGCACCTCGACGTGCGACGAACTCGTCGGCTAGCTGAGCTGCATGATCCAGAGTATTTACCCCTGGCCTATCTTGCACCCAGAGTTTCAGGTTTTCTGTCTGGTAGACGGCGGTAAAACTGTGCACGAGACCGAAGCACTCAACTACCTTGTCGTGCTCTCCGAAAGCCTTGCCTCTTTGAGCCACTCTTCCATGTTAGCCCTCAGCTTGTAGCGAGAGAGAGAGATCAAACTTTATTTAAAGCGGCCCATGTCCGGGCTGCCGAAAATGTGGTTCTGGTGGGCCTGCAAGACGTTCAGGTGGGAATTCTGCAGTTGTCAGGGCCCCGCACGTGGGCAATGTGCCGGGCGAGGCGAGGCCAAAGGATGGGGCGAAGATCAGGCGGAGGAGCGGCCCAGTTTTCCCATGAGTATGGAATGTGGGATGGTAAAAGGTGTGGATGAAGAAAGTGAGGTGATCTCCTGGCGCGAGGACAAGTCCAGTAGGTGTGTTTAACGTCGGGATAGGCACCACACACCTGACAGTGGGGCGTGCCATCGGCGAACTCCACGACCCGCCCCTAGCTTTCTCGACTTCACGGAACTTCTGGCGAAACGCCTCTTCTGACAGCCTGTACTTACACAGGAGGCTTGACTTGACTTTCTCGTAGTCCTCCGCCTCCTCCTTTGGCAAGCGGGCCATCACGTCGGATGCCTCACCTGGAAAAAGCGTAAGCAGCTTTTGCGGCCATGAGTCTCGGCTAAACTGGGCCCTCTCGCACATACGCTCGAAATTGACCAAAAAAAGACCGATGTCTTTTACTACCTTGTAGGGTCGTATTAGGTCACTCATTCGCAGAGTAGTTCGCTCAGTCGCCGCATACTTCCCGCTGCTGTCACTCTCACGCCTAGGTCGAGACGCCTCGACCTCTAGACGCTTAATTGCCAGATTATGCTGTCGCTTTCTTTCCTGCTGCTCGAGTAGGAGTCTCTCATGCTCTCGTCTCTTTTCCTCCTGTTCCTGTTTCTGCCTCTCGAGCTCCCGCTGTTCTCGCTCTGCAGCCTGACGTTTAGCGGTATCCCTGCCATTGATCAGCTCAATGCACTCTGACAGCTCATCATCGTCAGCCCCAACAGCGAGTATAGCCTATATCAGCTCTGGCTTTCTCAGCGCGTCCGTAACACCCAAGCGCAACTCTTTGCAAGCTCCAACAACTGCGGTTTTTTCAACGCCTTCACATTCATGGCCGGTCTAGAGTACTGCTTTCCCACTGCTCCAAAAATGTTTTGCGCGAATAACCCACGCGACAAAAACACACGCCTTACCAGCTATCCTCAGAAGCCTGGTAAAACTCAGTGAAGAAAAGTCCCGCACTCACCATTGACCGCCGGGAATTGTGCGAAGTCCGAAGCCGCCTCGATGTCCGTGGTGTTGGATCTCGCATAGCTGGCTCCAGGTGTTACGATGTTGCCATCCGACCGCTGCAAACCAGTTGTTGCGACGTTGTCATCCCACCGCTGACAACCCATTGCTGCATGCGGGAAGGCCGACCCGAGCCGAGCTCTGCCGCCTCCGACATACGTGTGGTAGCGTGGTGAAGCGAGCGGCCAGCCAATGTTGCTGCCTCGAAGAAGACCAGATCCCGAAGGCAAACGGAACTGTTTACTTCATAGCGAGATATGAGCCGAAGCCAAAGAACAATGCCCGACGGGCGAAGTTACAGTACAGGACTCGAGCAGAGTGACAGCATTGATTCACCCAAAGCGCCAACGGTCAAAACAAGCGTTCCCTCTAGATTGTGCACACGATACGAACGGCACAGACACACACAACACTCTTTCCAGAGTTCGTGAGCAGTCGGTAGTAGCGGCGCACGCTGTGTCCGAGAGAGGGGAGGGAGGAGGTCTCTGCATCAGCTTCTGCGTCCTTGGGACAAGTCTCCGCGTGTTGCGGCGGCCGCCATCGAAGTTTGATCGCGCCGATAGCGAGGCGCTTGATCCAGGCCTGTCACAGCTTGTTTGAGTTATCGGCTGCAAGCGTGAGTCACTCACAGGGAGGGCCTGCTTGAAAGGCGCACGTAGTGGGGGCTTCGCCGCACAGCCGAGGAGTGTTGAAGAAAGCACAGCAGCGGGCTCATTCGTAACACTGAACAGATAGAAATCAGTGTACCTCGCCTCCTGGACACGCACCAAGTGATCACATAGACTCTCCATCGTTGCGCCATTAGTCGTAATGCTCCGCACGTAACGTATAGTTCATACCACAAGCTATGGGCAGCACTGTGGAGGCTACATTGCTGTCAACAGTACGCCCACTGAGGTCGCCTAACTCACCGCGAAGGAAGAAAAAAAAAGGCGACGGGGTCTTGCGGTTCCACTTGCCGAGAGGGGAGATGGAAACGTCCTTTCAGAGCACCCTCCATGGTGAGTTAGGCGCCCTCAGTGCGCGGACTGTTGACAACAATGTAATCTCCACAGTGCTGCACGTAGCTTGTGGTAAGAAATAGAGTCATATGTGACCAAACCTCAGCTCTCCACCATTACGTCCACTAGAAACATGCTGTGGTTCGCCCGAAACTTTACTTGCGCCAGCGCCCCACCAGGAGGGCAGCTGCCTCAAGTGGCCCTCGCTACCGAAGGAGGACGATGGGGCAGGAAACCTGCCGGCAGGCACGTGCGAGGCGGACACGTCGGGAACGCTCAGTAACAGGAATAGTTGAGTCAGCCAGGCGCCATTATAAACGAGGCTGGTAAGACGTGTTGGCGAGGACGTACCCATCGACATACCGTTAATTCAATCCCGCTTGTTAGCTCCAAAACAAAAAAAAATCACTGCACTTCCTAATGCTAAATTTGTGCGCACCGTGAACTGCAGTGTTCTCGGTCACGGCGCATATCTGCTGCGTCTCAGGAAGGTATTGCGTGATCAGCGAACGCACGGCGGCGCTTGCTACTCTGCCGTTATCTCGCAGCGCGTCGCTGCCGCCGAGCATGTTGCAAATCACGTTCGAACCTCCCGCGCAAAATGTCACGTGATTCGGATAAGCCACGAACGGAGGAGGAGCGTCTGGCGAAATTGTGAGGGGAAGGCGTTTCTCAGAGGTGACGCATGCTGAAAGGGTGAGGGGATGCAGTGAGAGAGATGACGCCATAGCAGCGCGTGCCGCCCTCCCTCTCACACATTCACCAGGCGCTCCGACGACCATCTCGTGCGGTCTCAGTGTACTGACATCCCCCTCACACTTTCGCCACACTTTCCGCCGCCGTTTTCTTTCTGCCTTCGCTCGCTCGGTTACAACTCCGTCGCCATCGCCGCCGCCAAACCACAGCAGCGGCCGCCAAAGTGCTGCGCACTAACAGCAGGGCCAGTTGATGTCCTTCCATCTTGAAAAGGCAGAAAAACAAACACGGGCGAATTGAGGAAGCTACAAACAGAGCCTCAGTAGCACCGAATTCAGTGGCGCGAATGCAGATGTCGGCCTTTCACGGAATTGATCAGCCCTAAAAAGTTGAACGAGAAACCATGTTACTACGTCCCGATCCCAAACAGAAAGTGGAGCACTGACAGCGGCCGGCGGCACTGTCGGGAAGGTATCTGCGTCGCTCATTATAGCTTCTATTAGCGCAACGACAGTTAGAAAACGCTGCCACGGATACTGTGAGGAGAAAATGAATGCGTCGCGTGGAGGCAATTAATTCTGAAAAGCCAGCTTTCAGAGAAGTTCAAGTAATTGGCAGCACCCTAAGAACGACGTACACGGCATTTGTCTCATACATCCGAACTTTGGCTCCGTTTCTATAATGCAACATTACAATTTTAGAACAAACAAAAACGTTGCATGCGAAAAAAAAATCAATGTTTCCGGAATTACTGATATTTTTGTTCTCTGCTCTCACAACGGAACTTTACAATCATTAAAATATTTTTACAGCAAAATTCGGTCTAACCAACTTCGATATTACTGAACTCCGGCTTCATTGACTGACGTACAGGACTCTTGCGGCCCACGACAAGGTACTACAACAGTACATCCAAAACCTAGCCCTCATTTTATGACTGAAACGAATTGTAAAATCCCCACGTCACAGAACGGCAGTCGGTCCGTGCCATCGAAATTCAAGTTCAGAAATTCCACTTAGGCGGTGACAGTATAGATTACGCGCCTTTTCGAGCAGCTGCTGGAAAAAAATGGAACCCTCTTCAGGGAAAAATAAATTCGGTTTGCTCTTCTCTCTGATTGTAGCCTCAGGGCGCAAACGTACTTGAAAATTGGATATCGCTCTGGATGATCGAATCACTTCAGTGGTGGCACACACAGTGCGCAATGCCAATCGGATTCACTGCGCTGAAATTGCGCTGGCGTGTACATACACTTGCGACAAGCCCCAGGTGGTGGCTGGGGCCAGATTGGCCCGGAGCTCTTACACACACTCTTGAAAAGCCCCGGCGAACGAGCAGAGTCACCTTTCGCAACGAAATAAATGTCTGCCAGCTCGCGCCACTAAGCCTAAGCGGTTACCAGGCTACTTCGTAAATCGAGCGCCTGCTGCACGTAAATGTAGCACAAACTGCCTTTTCGGTCGAGACTCGTCGCAGTGGGTGCGGCATTGTTTCTTTATTTCTTTGCGCACGAGTCAACTCGCGGACAAACACGGTTGCCGGTTTATTCGGCCCGCGAACTCAGCCCAGAGGCGCGACGGCATTACGTCCTCCGCTTTCTGGGTCAGCTAGCCTCGAAGGTGGCACATCTACCGCTGTTCACTGCGCAGATATAGTCACGCATGCGGTAGGCGCAGGCGCGCGTATGCGCGGTCGCCGCCGAGACTAATGGAATACGCGATGCGTCGGCCGGCAAGAATAAAGCGCTAATGATAGATGATGATGAGAAGCGCAATAATTAATATGCACGCCGCCGCGCCTTCCTCCTCGCCCTCCTCTCCGCCCCTCTCGCTCCGCGGTCGGCCACCCGCCGCCCGCTCTCCCCCACAGCTGCGCGAGCGGCGCAAACAATGCGATGCCAGCGGCGCCATGCCGCAGCGCTTCTCTCATTAGCGGGGGTTGCCGAGCTCTGTTTTAGGACCGCGCGTTAGACAAAGTTAGCGGGTAGCGGGCGCTCTTCACGCGAAGAAAAGGGGCGCACGGGAGCAGCGGGCGCCGCCGAGAGGGGGGAGGTCGGCTCCTCCGCCAAAGATAACGATTTTTTATTTCTCCCGAGCTCCTGCGAAGGACGGGGTTAGGACCGGCTCGCGGCTTGAATCCCGTGGTCGTGGCGCGCGGGGAGAGGCGGCTCCGAGGCTGCAGGCAGCGGCTGCGGCGAGCAAAAACTTGTCGTCGTCTTGTCCCCCCTCCTCGCCGGCTCGTCCTGCAGGCCTCTTTATGTGGGCTTAGCCGGAGTCGAATAACCAAATAGTAAATAAAACCTTCGTTTGCCCCAGCTCATTTGCAGTTGGAGCCTGGCATTTTCTTTGTTGTGATCTCGAGGCCAGCGATGCGCGCGCGCTCGGCGGGGAAGGGTTAACGGCGGGAAGGGGGGCTTTGGAAGTTTGCGCTTGGGCGGACTCGAGGAGAATGCGGCGGGCACAAAAACCAATGCTAAACGGGGAGGGGAGCAGAGAAAGGGTATCGTTGTTGAGCCTGGTTCCATTCCAACGTTAATTAAATTTCGCCCAGCGTCGCGCCTCGCAGCGCCCGTGCCGCGTGGCTCGCCCGTGCGCGTGCGCCGTTAGCCCGCCGCAAGCAGCGCGCTTTCTTCCGCTCCCCCTCTGCGCCTCCCTCCTCTCCCAGGGGCTTACGCCGCTGTTTGTTTGAATAAAATTTTCACCGCAAGCGGCCAGGGAAATTATGTCTTTCTAATTAGGAAAGAGCGCCCGTGCGGCGCACTATCTACCCTTCGTATCCCCCGCCGGATGTCCCCTGCTGTTTCCAAGTTTGTGTTTTGAGGCCGCTTCCCCCCCCCCCCCCCCCCCCTTCGCAAACTTTGTTCCGTCCCTCGCACTATCTCGTGGCGTAGGATTCGCGCCAGGCGCGCGAGCAGCGGTTCATGTGCGAACGCGCGCGCGCCATCAATTTGGCGCCGCTGTAGGGAAGAAAGGGCCGCTCTCCTCCCGCGTCGGAGGAGAACCTGCTCGCACCTTGCAATGCAGGGTGCGGGAGAGACGCAATTACCGGCGAACAATCGGCGCCGGGCTTTTGCAATTTTGCGCCAGCGAGGGCGTCGCGATTGTCCCCTGGTCAAGCTCGATCGCGACGGCACGACCAGGCCTGGCAACATGTTTGAATTCGTTCTAACATTCCAGCGTTGCTTGTTGCATCGGGAACATTTCTTGCGTCGCAGAGCACAAGGAAGGAATATTAAAATGTCATATTTGGTGTCTCAAAGCGGCCTTTGGAATTCTAAAGGGGCAGTAATCGCCAGCCCGGATTTATCGGTACAAGTCGCATTCATCATGAACTTATATAACGTCAAGCGATATCTTGTTTTGTTTTAATAGCAGCCTCTTTACCTCGCTGAGGTAACGAGGTTACCTCAGAAAGAAAATTCCCTAGCTATTGTGCCTCCCAGATGGAAGCAGTGACTTTGATTTTGGGCAGTGTTAAATGCCGCCATGAAATAATTTATCAGTTGTTTCACGCAGCGCCTTTATCGCCTCAGTTGGCGTGGCATAAATACGTGAGCAACCATTCCCCTAACCGGGTATGTGCCGCATGCGGTTTAAGGCAAAGACGATGTATCTATGAATTGATTGATTGATTGATTGATTGATTGTGGGGTTTAACGCGCCGCCGCTACATAGGTGATGAGGCGCGCCGTGGTGGAGTGCTGCGGATTAATTTTGACCACCTGGGTATCTTTAACGTGCGCCGAAATCTCGAACACACGGGCGTTTTTGCTTATCGCCTCCGTCAGAAAAGCAGCCGCCGCGGCCGGTAATCGAACCCGCGTCCTTGTGCTCAGCAGCACAACGCCTTAGCCACTAAGCCACCGCGGCGGGTATGTATCTATGAAGCAGGACCAATTGCCCAAGCGGGTGTGGGCTTGAATAGCGCTGAAAAAGCCCCACCAAGAGTGCTGCGCGCGGGACCGAGCCTGGACCTCAGAGTTCGCTTGACCCCGGACGTCAGGCTCGGCTGCCACCTTCAAGTAACGGTGCCTATAAGCACAGTTTTGGTGAAGATGCAGTATTTCCACGTGTTCTCAGCGTGAAACGAGTCCAATCGTCGTTGTACCTCGGGCAGTACTGTTGGTCTGGAGAAGACATACAGTATTGATACATAAATAAATCGATCATCACGAAACGGCGTTTCCCGGCACGGGGGCATAATTTAATCGGGCTTTAGCTCTTCCCCAACGCGACGCCGCCATCTCCACTGCCCCCGCCAGCATCCCGAAGCAGACGACTGGCGCTCCTCGCACTAACGAGTTGTCACCCACAGCTTATGAGATATCTGCCAAGCTGTGAGTGCCAACTCGTTCATGGCAGGAGCGCCTCATTCCGTTATTGAACCTTTTTACCCTGCCGATATAGCCAACTTCCGGTTCTAAACCACGAAGCCGACATGCCGCCTCACTTTTGTCCGCCTTTAATTCAAACGAGATTCATTGAAAGTTACAGGACCGGGATAATTGGAGATTAATGGGAGAGTCCTTTGCCCTGCAGTGGGCGTAGATAGGCTGGTGTTGGTGGTGTGATGATGATGATTGAAAGGTTCGGTCGCTGCGCGTTTCGGAGCGGAGCAACGCTTAACTCTTTCGCTACCGCAGAAAATTGACCAATTTTGGGGGGTCCAAGAAAACATTTTTTTTTCTGCAAAAAAATTATTTAGGCACTAATTGCAGGAGCACAAAATGCAGATTATTTAACGGCCTTTCCAATAACACCAGTTTTTTAAAGGTTTTCATATATCATAGTTGTGAAAAAAAATATCAAAATCAAAAGTTTTGTCAAGTTGTCGAACAAAATGATAAAAAAGGAGTTGTGTATATCAAACCACCGGTAGTAGAAAAAAATTAGAATATACATTTTGCAGGGAAACATTTAAAAAACACACCCTAAAAAAAATGTCGACTTGCGCGGAACAGTTTTTCAGATATAAAAAAAAAATGTTAGCACGCACGGTGCTCGTGTCATGCGGTGAAGCCCAACCTGTAATTCAAACTGTGCAATTTTGGGTGGTTCCTTGGAATAAATCTGGCGGTTTGACGTTATCAGAGGCACCAATTTGTCTCCACATAACGTAAAAACATCTTGTCAATGGCTGACTTTGCATTTACAGCGAGCACAATATTTGGGACAAGCACGCGATGCAGAAAAAAACATGCATGAAGTTGAAAACGGAACGCCGTGGCTGATGTTTGTTGTCGTTCACGGTCAGTTATCTCTCAAAACATAAAGCTGAGCTGTATTATCATCTTCTTACTCGCAATTGTAGCCTTGCTCGCAAAAATGAGGTACGATGAGCTAGAATCGTCCCCTGCGATCTTTGGCCGAGTAGCAGTCGCGCGCTAAAAAAGATCATCACAACGAGCCTCCTCTATTGCAGCGCCACCTAACATTTTTCAAATGAAACAGTACAAAAACTTATCAGAGACTCCGTCCAAATAGACAGTTCAACTAAGCAGCAACATTAGACACCCGGATATACCCTCGCATGAAAACGAAACTGGAAGGCGAACAGCTGGCAGTGTAAGGCCGGTTTGAAGCGCTGTCCTCGGCGGAACAGATATCTGGCGACTGGGTGTGACCTTTTGACTTGCATCTGAAGTTCTTATCGCAGAAATCGGGTTAGGGTGGGGGGAAATGAGGAGCGGCGTGCTTTGTTCGAGGATCAGTCGCGGACGCTTCAGGCGCCATGGCAGTTAGCCTTGAAGTTGGGTAACTGCGTAGTTGCGCTAAATGTGAATTTCGCGATGCAGAAACGAAACCGAAACTGTTGTAAACTGTTTGGGAATGGTCCTGGGGTAAGTAGAACTACCAGAGTACTTAGGACAACTTGCGCAAAGGCAATAAAACTGCCTAAAATCATAAAGTAGCTTTGCAACCAGGCACTGCTTGACATTTTCAGCCGATTTCTGGGATTATTACTGTCAGAGCGTGAACCTGACGATTGAAAATCGTTTGCTAGTTCCCCATTCACGCCCTGATAGCAAAAAACAAGCGCTGGTGCATTCTTCGTTGGTAGCCTTGAGGCGCGATGACCACGCCCCTTTTCCACAACCAGGTGATTCAAAAGCGTGTCAAAAATCACGTTTCCGTTGCAAAAATGAAAACAAAACTGATTTTGAAAGGCCATTTTCTGATCTAACTCCGAACAGCTTTACTTGTTCGAGAAACGCCTGGAACGCTATGAAAAGGCGCTCCCAGAAGTATCGATCAAATTGATCGATTTTGATAGGCGCGGTAGCGAAAGAGTTAAAGGGTCACTGAAGAGATTTGTAAACACTGTGGGATTACTTGCTAAATTTGAAGTCTGGAGTCCCTCTACCATGTTTGGACCACTCTCGGTGCTTTTACACCCCTTTATTTAGTATAAAAATCAATTCGAAAGTGCTGTCCGCTTCTCTGCATCCTCCTTGCCGATTTCCTATGACGTTTCGTGTGATACTTACTCTAGCAGGATTGGCTTCACTTCACGGCCCACCGACCCTCCGACAGAGTCGGTCGGCCAGCCACCGGCGGGTCGTCGCAATTCGTTCGCTCAGTTAAAGCTAAGCCACGACAAGGTTTGTGCCCGGAAGAATGTGGCTTTAGTTTGTTAGTTTGTAGACTGTATCAAGCTTAGTAAAATCTATGATGTCAAAGTTGCTCCACAGAAGCGTACAGTCGGCCGGAAAAGTAACCGGACCACCGCTCACGCAGCCGGAGCGGCTGCTGCGGCGCACCGCGGCGCTGGCTGTGCTCGCTTACGACGAGAGTGGCACGCTTGACGCCAAACTTCCCCTCGCCCTCGTGCGGGTGCTTGCCACGCTTGATAAACTTCTAGTGCAGCGTTCGCCTTTAATCCAGCACCTGGCGCAGTCGCGCTGCAGCGCACGGCCGCAGGGCCACAAACCGCGGCGCTAGGAAGGAACGAAAACCCGCTCTGCTTTTTTTACGCGGTTTATGTTCGCCTCATGCTGCCTATCAGTGCCTGCAGGATGCGTCCACCGCCGCTGGATTTTGGATAAGACGGCACAATGCACCGTACCGAAGGCTACCGTGACGTTCGTTTTTCCACGCCGGAGCGATGTTATAGTGTCGAAATTGCCTTTTCGGCATCATGTCCGGACGTGGGTTTAATACTACTTACAGGGAGACCTCTGAAGACCGATTTAATTAGCTAGTAGGATATTCTTTCGGTGACGAATTTTCTTTACAGGCGTACCGCCAGGATGAATGATTTCGAAGACGAATCGCAAAACATCAGATATTCCTGAAACTTTATTCATGAAATCTGACAGTACTGGCATTCAGCGGTCCTCAGTGGGGCGAAAAGTTGCCGGCTACAGCGACGACTTGGCCGACTCGCCTGGGCATGGAGTCGTACAGCGCCGCCACTATCTCGGGACGCCCGCGCAGCGCTTCCCACTCTTCCTTCACGGCGAGCCACAGCTGCTCCGCTGTGCCACCGCAAAGGCGTCGTGAGGCAAGCGTCTTCTTCAGCAGTCCCCATATGTTTTCGATGGGGTTGAGATCAGCCCCGTTAGGGGGCCATGGCAGCTGAGGCACGCCACAGCGCTCCAGGAGTGCGCTCACACTGCGTGCTTTGTGCACGGGGCTCCTATCATGCTGGAGCAGGTAGCAGCCATCCTGGAACGGCCCGTCCAGGACGTACGGGATCAGGTGCTCGGTGAGGACTTCACAGTACCTCGCCCCGGTGAAGGAGCCCTCGATCCGCACGAGTGGGCCCAGGCCGTCCCGACTGATGGCACCCCAGACACTGACCGAGCAGCGGCCGCTGCTGAGCACGCTGTGGGTGTAGGCGGGGTTATACCCGAGAGTATGGGAGAGCAAGCATTAACATCTGTCGGGTCCAAAAGCGTGGAGCGTCCTCATTCCGTTGCGGAAATGAAATAAAGATGGAGGCTTAAATTACACAAAATTTAACATTTTACCCACACTGATATGGAATACGCGCGAATGAAACACTTAAATTGTAGTCAATGCTGTACCCATGTCAAGTCAGGTGGTAAGGGGAAAATGAGGTTGCATTCTCCAGACTACGACGCGTTGCAAACCATCCATATAGGTTATTGACAGGTTAATCTAACTTAACCCGCGATTCCTGTGAGCCGCAAGGGTGCCAGTTCATACCTGCTGTTCAACGGACGCCACACACGCTGCTGTTGGTCCCAGCGTGTGCAGAAGGTAGACTCGTCCGTGAAAATCACCTCCCGCCACTCCTCTGCCGACCACTGCTCGAAAGCTCGGGCGAAGTTCAGTCGCTCCTCCCGCTGCTTCGTTGACAGGTGCGGTTTCTGAGCGGCAATGCAGTTCACGAGACCCGCCTCTCGCAATCTGCTCCTGATTGTGTCGCAGCAGCAACTGAGATCCAGAGCATCGCGGATCTCCCTGGAGTTGAGAAATGGGTCGACAACAGCGGCAGCAACAATCCATTCATCCTCTGCCAACGTGGTCACCCTCGGCCGCCCACTGCGCTGAGCATCACAAATTCTCCCATCTTCATCTCTATACGCTGTAAGAATTCGGCTCACCGATGTTCGGCTCCTACCGGTGCGGCGGCAGATTTCACGCTGAGGGACACCTTCGTGGTGAAGCCGGACGATCAGCCTTCTCTCTTCTATCGGCACTCGGGGTGGCATTCTGGCGAAGTAAAAAGCCCGATGCGACCGTTCGAGCTTTTAAAGGTTTTTTACACTGCAACTGGCCAATGGAAGGACATCACCATATCTGTGTAGCAGAGCGCACCCATATCTGTAAAGTAGAACCCACCGTAAAGCGCCTGGCCTAAACCATTCTAATAAATAAAATGTAAAAATTGAACCAGGGCTGCTCATTGGCCAGTTGCAGTGTAAAAAACCTTTAAAAGCTCGTACGGTCGCATCGGGCTTTTTACTTCGCCAGAATGCCACCCCGAGTGCCGATAGAGGAGAGAAGGCTGATCGTCCGGCTTCACCAAGAAAGTGTCCCTCAGCGTGAAATCTGCCGCCGCACCGGTAGGAGCCGAACATCGGTGAGCCGCATTCTTACAGCGTATAGAGATGAAGATGGGAGAATTTGTGATGCTCAGCGCAGTGGGCGGCCGAGGGTGACCACGTTGGCAGAGGATGAATGGATTGTTGCTGCCGCTGTTGTCGACCCATTTCTCAACTCCAGGGAGATCCGCGATGCTCTGGATCTCAGTTGCTGCTGCGACACAATCAGGAGCAGATTGCGAGAGGCGGGTCTCGTGAACTGCATTGCCGCTCAGAAACCGCACCTGTCAACGAAGCAGCGGGAGGAGCGACTGAACTTCGCCCGAGCTTTCGAGCAGTGGTCGGCAGAGGAGTGGCGGGAGGTGATTTTCACGGACGAGTCTACCTTCTGCACACGCTGGGACCAACAGCAGCGTGTGTGGCGTCCGTTGAACAGCAGGTATGAACTGGCACCCTTGCGGCTCACAGGAATCGCGGGTTAAGTTAGATTAACCTGTCAATAACCTATATGGAAAGTTTGCAACGCGTCGTAGTCTGGAGAATGCAACCTCATTTTCCCCTTACCACCTGACTTGACATGGGTACAGCATTGACTACCATTTAAGTGTTTCATTCGCGCGTATTCCATATCAGTGTGGGTAAAATGTTAAATTTTGTGCAATTTAAGCCTCCATCTTTATTTCATTTCCGCAACGGAATGAGGACGCTCCACGCTTTTGGACCCGACAGATGTTAATGCTTGCTCTCCCATACTCTCAGGTATAACCCCGCCTACACCCACAGCGTGCTCAGCAGCGGCCGCTGCTCGGTCAGTGTCTGGGGTGCCATCAGTCGGGACGGCCTGGGCCCACTCGTGCGGATCGAGGGCTCCTTCACCGGGGCGAGGTACTGTGAAGTCCTCACCGAGCACCTGATCCCGTACGTACTGGACGGGCCGTTCCAGGATGGCTGCTACCTGCTCCAGCATGATAGGAGCCCCGTGCACAAAGCACGCAGTGTGAGCGCACTCCTGGAGCGCTGTGGCGTGCCTCAGCTGCCATGGCCCCCTAACGGGGCTGATCTCAACCCCATCGAAAACATATGGGGACTGCTGAAGAAGACGCTTGCCTCACGACGCCTTTGCGGTGGCACAGCGGAGCAGCTGTGGCTCGCCGTGAAGGAAGAGTGGGAAGCGCTGCGCGGGCGTCCCGAGATAGTGGCGGCGCTGTACGACTCCATGCCCAGGCGAGTCGGCCAAGTCGTCTCTGTAGCCGGCAACTTTTCGCCCCACTGAGGACCGCTGAATGCCAGTACTGTCAGATTTCATGAATAAAGTTTCAGGAATATCTGATGTTTTGCGATTCGTCTTCGAAATCACTCATCCTGGCGGTACGCCTGTAAAGAAAATTCGTCACCGAAAGAATATCCTACTAGCTAATTAAATCGGTCTTGACCCGCCGCGGTGGCTCAGTGGCTAAGGCGTTGCGCTGCTGAGCACAAGGTCGCGGGTTCGATTCCCGGCCGCGGCGGCCGCTTTTCTGATGGAGGCGAAAAGCAAAAACGCCCGTGTGTACGAGATTTCGGCGCACGTTAAAGATCCCCAGGTGGTCAAAATTAATCCGGAGCCCTCCACTACGGCGCGCCTCATCGCCTGCGTTGCGTCGGCGCGTTAAACCCTACAATCAATCAATTAAATCGGTCTTCAGAGGTCTCCCTGTAAGTAGTATTAAACCGACGTCCGGACATGATGCCGAAAAGGCAATTTCGACACTATAACATCGCTCCGGCGTGGAAAAACGAACGTCACGGTAGCCTTCGGTACGGTGCATTGTGCCGTCTTATCCAAAATCCAGCGGCGGTGGACGCATCCTACAGGCACTGATAGGCAGCATGAGGCGAACATAAACCGCGTACAAAAAGCAGAGCGGGTTTTCGTTCCTTCCTAGCGCCGCGGTTTGTGGCTCTGCGGCCGTGCGCTGCAGCGCGACTGCGCCATGTGCTGGATTAAAGGCGAACGCTGCACTAGAAGTTTATCAAGCGTGGCAAGCACCCGCACGAGGGCGAGGGGAAGTTTGGCGTCAAGCGTGCCACTCTCGTCGTAAGCGAGCACAGCGAGATAACAGCGCCGCGGTGCGCCGCAGCAGCCGCTCCGGCTGCGTGAGCGGTGGTCCGGTTACTTTTCCGGCCGACTGTACATGCGACGCTTCGCTGACTTCACTGCACTGGAGCTGTAAGCTGCGTATGCCAGTGCGACTGGTACACTAGTAGAAAAACTACGACGAATTAAAGGCCGTAGAAGAGTCAGCGAAATTAATATAGGTAATAAGGAATTAAAAAAAAGGCACGCCATGCCGGCCTGCGAAAGTGGATACCCAGCGCAGCTGTTCTAAACCACTACACGTGCTGAAGGCGGAGGGTATGAAATGTTCCTCGTTGTCTCGGCGGTCTTGTCGCTTGCACTCGGCTTCTCTGGCGGCAAATGCTGGGTCCTGACGCATGCGCTCGGTGTCTTGGGCGAGAACTGCTGGGCCCTGCCTAGCCTGACGCATGCGCTAGCCCTCGAATGACGTCAACCCCCTCCCCTTTCGAGAGCAGCTGCAAACCCAATATTTAGCAGAACACATAAGGAGGTACGGGGTTACCGTTGTTCACCGGCGCCTTATCATCCATCATGCGGTTTCGTTGCTTGTTTTGTGGTTTTATCTTTGCGCGAATACTGAGCTCTATGCCGAGCGTCTGGTTAGCTTGACGCATGCGCTCGGCGTCTTCGGAGAGAACTACTGGGTAAATTCCTTGACAAAGGCATTACACAGTTCGCGTTGAGGTGCTCGGTAAAGAATGCGTGCGCATTAGAAAACACAGGTTGACGTTAGTTAACACACTCTGTCACATTTGAGACCCCTTTGCAGTCTATCAGCGCCGCCTTTCATCTCACGCAGCTTTGAAAACTCGGGTTGTAGCTTGCGGTGTTGGTTGAATTATCCGGATTCTAAATAAAATGCCCACTACAAGCACGGAACTGCGGCATCAGCTCCTAGGCTCCCGTGTCGTGACTCCTTGGAAACAGAACGCAAAAAGGCTTTGGTTAGAGAAAAAGCTTGCAAACTGCCACAACGCATCCGCGGCCACACAGTAATGTAACTCGCCAGTGTGTGCTTCTCTCTTCACACCAAACTGTACCTATAGGTGTCCCACCATTAAGGCTGATGCGGAAACCGGTGTCATTGTAACCGGTAGAAATGAGTACTAATACTTTTATTCGTACTCAGGGCGGATAGAGCCAGGCGTGCAGGGCCACAAAAGGCCGTACTGTCCAAACCAATGAGGCTTGTGTACCCAAACTTAGAAGCGCCCGAAGAGTTTCCCTAGCTGCTAGTGCAGCAACAGCACAACACGTACGCCTAGACTTCGTTTCAGCTGACGTATCCGCTCACAACACTTACACATTAAAAACGCCAAAACGAACGCGAAAAAACAACTTAAGGCTATGTACTCCAATGAGCAGGCCGACTCCAGTAGCGAGGGGAGCGCCGCGGGGTGGCGCCACCCATCCAGCCACCCGGTTAATATACCGTGAGGTCAATCTCGGACATTTCTGTTAGAACGATGGTCTTTAAAAGTTTAGCAAAATCCATTACAAGGTACAGGATAACTATTTGCGGTCAAACGTCTGCGTATAAATTGAATGCAATGATTACAGTCATTCGTAAAATTGTCCATAATGTTACCTGCAGAGTGCCCCAAGATGGGGGAGAGACTTCCGTCACTTATGAACCATTTTATTTTGCTTCATGTTCAGGGACAATTTATGTTTCGTGCAGCCATTGAAGATTACTTCTCTCTTAACTTTAAAGTACGCCCTCTGAGACACGTTGACAGAGTTATTGTTCCGATCATATACACTAATTACGGTAAATGAGCTCGCGCTCGCTAAGTTTCATTTTACTTCTATAAAATTAGAGCAGAGAATAGCCTCCCATGATTCGAGGACATAAAGAAGCATTTAAGGACATGTGTAACCACTTTGACAGAACGATGACTGCGGTGTTCGTAGTTAATGAGTGATTTCTCCTGCTAGTATTGATTTGTTCTCACCTGTAAAAGAACAGCAATGTTTTTTAGCATTTTCTGTTCATGTTCTCTGAAATGAAAGCGTTTACTTTCATTCGGTTGTACTTTTTTGCAGACGTTATTGGTTTGATTTGTTGTCTACGGTCGCTGAATCTGGTTACTGGCTCAGTCTGCTTTTAGCGGAGACTGCAGCCTCGAACGCAAGCCTTAGGGTTTATGCTGGCTGGATAATGCACAAGTATGTTCTCATTTGGAGAAAAAAACTTAAGGTAGCTTATCTTTTGGTTATCTCCATTGCAGACAAATTACTGCCTCCCTCAACGGTATGATAGTGTACTTTCCCCCCATTCCGGTCTGAATGAATTCTTTGGCATTCCACTTAATACGTTTTCGATTGTTTCCGTATACCTCTTCTGCGGCATAGACTATTTGCACACTATTTGCAAAGTACTATTTGCAAGTATATTTGCACACATACGTCCTTGTCCTCAAGCAGCCAGCTCCAGCCTCAAAACGCAGCGCACTCCTTTTGGTGTTTTTGTAAAAATACAGGACTTCTACGCTTGTGTGTTTTAAGATTAAGCCGTGAGAGCGTACGGCTGCGGTCCCGTGTTGCTCAGTTAGCGCGAAGTTTTGACAGTTTCAATTTTTCGAAGCGCCATGCGGCCCCGTGGCGTCATTCATTGTTTGGGAGATAGAGCTGGCTGTAGTGAGCACGCCTCGGGACATCCTAGAAGTGATCTGTCAACTTGTGTAATTAAACATATTTCCCACGGAAAGTATACCCAGGGGTATAATTTTTAATTAGGTAGTAAGTTTAGTTCGCTTCTGTTCAGATTTTAGGCCTTCCATTGGTTTTTAGGAGCTCAACGCAAATTTAGCCATTTTTTTTTAGTTCGATGGAAGTATGTTGGCGCCAGCATCACTTCCTTTTGGAGATGCACTTTAGTGTGATGACATCATTTGCGCCAAGGCTGGCCACCGGGTTTGCTGAACATCGTGTGACCACCGACAAGTGCAAAGAACGAACTCCGCTCCACAGGCGTGGCACTTGCTGAAATCGCCTACCCTTTATTTCTTTCGTCTCCGCCGTGTCATCCTTGTCCTCTTCTCCACACTCCCGTTGCCGCTGCGCCCGATTTTAGCTTCAGGCGAGCGCGCGATTAGGCGGCTGCTACCGCCGTAGTTTCCGGATGGCGGTTACGACGTTTTTACGCGGACGCTTGACGAGTACTGATTATAGCGGACAGCTAGCGTCCACGGAACGCTCAATGATCCTAGTAACACTCTCGCGTTGAAAAGGTTTTTTAGATGCGCCGCATCTCTTTAACTCGCCTTGTCCCGCGTCGTTGTCGCGGCGTAGTCCGCATCCTCGGCGCGGCAGCTGTGCGCTCCGCCGCTCTCACCGCAGCGCCATCTGTGCGTCAGCGCGGTCAGCTCGTTCCCGTCGCCGTGCCAGCTGTGCGTTAGCGCGCAGCTTGCGCTCACGCTTGCGCTCGGTTAACACATGCGCATGCGCTGCTATGCGCTGCTATGAGCTGCTCCCTCTCATTCCGCTGCATATAAACGCGGTAAGTGCGCCGCTCCGCTCAGTCGTTCCGCCGCCGGCGCTCCAATGACATCGTCCGATGATTTGAATAACGCAACGGCAACCCCCGATGCGTCGCATCTGCCCCATAGTTCCCCTCGCGGGCAGACGGTGTAAATGTTTATTCTCCTCGCCTTTTCATAGCCGGTGCCTTGGCGCCTGCTGAAGGCGCAAACGCTATAAGGCAAAGCCACTTTCGGGTGCCCCAGAATTTAAGTTTGACTGAGCACCTCCTTGACGTTTCGAAATGCCGCGATGACGAGTCGCAGGCATTGCCTGTAGACCATTTCCGTGACTAGGAGAGGAGACGGTAGACTGGGTGCAAGATGTGGACACAGTTAGAGATGAGCCGCCAGTAGCAGTTCACAATGCCCAGAAATTACTGCAGGTGGTTGTGCGCCAACGGTTGAGGTAAACTTGGGATCGCCGACCCCTTCGTGGAAAGGCGACGAACACCAGTGTAGCCGACTGGGAGACCAACAAAATTCGCGGAAGGTACTCCAGACTCTCGCTTAGCCGAAGTGATAAGAAGCTTGCAACGAGTCCACGGCGTATGTCAGGCACGCTACCTGCGCGTGAAGATCTAGGAGCTTCAGAAACTCAGGTAAGCGGCCCCGGGCGAGAGGGCGGAAAGTCACATTCATAATCTTATCAGCCCTCCCGAGCGAGTGTAGCGAAATCTAGGTACCCAGTCGCGCTACCGGGGCATGGACGTTGCTGGGCAAGCGTCACAGGAATACTCGCGTGGCAAGGAAGCATCCACAATAGTTGCGTCGCAATAGTTGCGTCGCAATAGTTGCTGCCGCAATAGTTGCGTCGGCTCGCGCTCGCGAGCTGCTTAAGAGGGCAGCTGTTCGGATGATTGCTGCTTAGATGTCGTCGCCTAGATTAGTGCCTCCTTTAAGGTGGAGTAAGCCCTCACGGGGGCGCATTAACGCGTCGTGTACGTGGTTAATTATATCCATAAAAGGATATCGATGGAGCGGGGGAAACCATGTCCCCTTCGAGTTAATGTGATTCAGTGTAAACACCACTCTACCTGGAGAACATGCATAGCACTGGGTCATTTGGCCAAAACAAAGGCAAGTTGAATGCCAGAGATGACGTATACAGGGAATATTTACCGGTTATAAAGGCGTCATACATCGCTTTTGTGTTTCGTTGAGGTGCTAATCAAACACCACTTTTGCGTGCGGGCCACGCATCAAGCAGCGGGATAATAGAGACGCCTAGCTTACTTACAGCTCTTGATTTCATTTAGCGGTCTCGGTGTGGTGATGACAGGCACACAGAAAATACCATGCGCCCACTCATGGGGACTTGCAAAGAATAATTGGGTTATTCATTTAGAGCAGGAGTCGCCAACCTGCAGACCGCCGGGCAGTATTATGTGGCCCCCGGTACGACTTCAGAGCCCCCCCCCCCCCCCCTCTCCCCCTCCCATTGTCATACCCTATCTGAAGTCCGACATCGCAGTTTTGACCACAAGTTGGTTTAAACAGGAACAAAGAAACATCGCTTCCAGTTGGCATTGTCGCATATCTTCCAGTTCTGTCAATTTCCCAATGTTTCACATTTCCATGCGTGTGGCCCTCGCCGTGTCGGCTTCATGCTACTCGGCCGTCCGCCTCAGAAGGTTGGCGACCTCTGATTTATAGAATCCAATTGAACATTAATACAGGAAAACGAAAGGAGAAGAAGAAGAAGTTTATGAACTCTTCTAAAAGAGGAAGGTTACATGTGAAGATATATCCAGACGAGGGTCCCATAGTTGATACTGCACCGGGACCCTCGATATATAATTACATAGAAAAAATACAATGAAAGCAGCTAAAGATAATTTCAATAGTCACAAGTCTCAGAGTTACACTTATAGAGCCGAAATAACAACAGAGCAATGCAAACCAAGAACTCATGTCGTAGCATTACCAGACAGGCTAAATTAAAAGAAAAGAACGAGAACAAAAAAAGGATGGAACGAAGAAAAATTAAAAAAGAAAAAAAGAAGAAAAAAAGGAAAAAGAAAGGAAAATAGGAAAAACTGGACACACTACACTGTATTGTATGTCAAATCACAATTTTAAGCAAAACAACAATTCAGAATGGGCAGAAAAAACGAATAGACGAAACAGTGCATTTAGGCGAAATCTCTAAAGAATTTATGCCAAGAGAGGACAAAAACTAACGCAGTTCAAGGGGCGAGTATTGTGCACGTTGAAAAAAAAAGTGGAAAATAAAATGAGCAAAGGGAATTGGAATGTAGCTGACACTGAAGAAAAAAAATTGTTTCCCACTAGCAGTACAAAACCGTAAACACACACATATTCAATAAAACCGAGAAGAAACAACCATGCAACAACAACAAAAAAATAAACACATGCTAAATTACACATTCGTAGAACTACTGCGAACGAATCAAAACTGCAAAAGCGCTTTTCTGATGGAGGCGAAAAGCAAAAACGCCCGTGTGTACGAGATTTCGGCGCACGTTAAAGATCTCCAGGTGGTCAAAATTAATCCGGAGCCCTCCACTACGGCGCGCCTCATCGCCTGCGTTGCGTCGGCGCGTTAAACCCTACAATCAATCAAAACTGCAAAAGAAACTCTTTAAGATGCTTTTTAAACGGCGATAAAGAAGAAAGTGACTTAATTGCATCCGGCAGACTATTCCAGCTTGAAATAGCGGAAAAATGCGAAGTCATTTTGCCATAATTTGTTGAATCTGAAGGAAGCAAGTAATTTTAGTTTGCAGCGAATCTGGTTGGGTTGGTAATAGTGAGACAATTTAACTCAATAAAGTGGAAAAGAAGTTGATTAGTCAGCAGTTTGAACAATAAAGTAATAATGTTATATTGGAATAGTTTGCGAACTGACAACACGTTATTTTGACCAAGAAGTGCGCTAGCGCTGTAATATGAGGAGCTATTTGTGATTATGCGGATGGCTTGGTTCTGGGCATGTTGGACGTATGAAATGTGAGAATCATACGTATTACCCCACGCAACAATTCCAAATGTCAAGTGACTGTGAATAAAGGCAAAATACAAAGATAGAAGCGCGTGACGTGGAAAAAACTGACGAGCCTTAATGAGGGCTCTAATGCCATATGCAGTTTTTCGTCTTCAGTAATTGAAGTGATTGCGAAATTTGAGATGAGAATCAAGGTGAACGCCAAGAAAAATGACATGGTCAGAGACATGAATAGTGTCGGCACCCAGATTTATCGGCGGTTTAAAGGGGACGCGCTTCTGTTCCGATCTAAATAACATAAATTTAGTTTTTGAGGGGTTTATAATTAGGTGATTCTTGTGACACCAATCCATGGCTTTTGTTAAAACACCATTTGTGGGCACAAGATAATGTGGTGTCGTCGGCGTAAAGAACCCAATGGTCTGATTGAAGATGATCCACGATGTCATTAATATAAATTATAAACAGTAACGGGCCAATAATTGACCCTTGACGGACCTCTTGATTTATAATTTTGGTATCAGAAAAATGTTCGCCATTGTAAACCTTTCCTTCCATATTAATTAAATAGCTCCTCAAAAAAGAAAGTGCAGGGCCCCTTGTGCCGTACATATCAAGTTTATGGAATAAAATATCATGATTAATTGTGTCGAAAGCCTTCGTGAAATCTATAAACACTGAGCCTACTAACATGCCGGAGTCTATTGATTTTTTAATATAATCTGTTAGGGATAGGAGTGCGAGATTAGTCGAGCTACCAGCGCGAAAACGAAATTGATTGGGCTTAAGGAGGTCAAATTTCGCGAGGAAATCATTCAAACGCTGTACAAATATCCGCTCAATAATCTTACTGATACTTGATAGAATAGAGATCGGCCTGTAGTTGGAAATTTGTAACCTATCTCCCTTTTTGAACACAGGAATAATTTTTGCCGTTTTTAAAATTTACGGGAAAATTCCACCTTCAGAAATGCGATTGATTATTATGCATAGCGTACTAGAAATAACATCAGCAACAGCTTTTAAATGACTTGCACGGATATTGTCTAGTTCTGCACTAGTATCTTTTAATCCCAAAATTGTTAAGTACACCTCTTCAGGTGACACAGGAGAAAGGTAACATGTATGACTAGAACGGTATATATCGGAATATGACGAAGAAAGCTGTGGTTTCGGAAGCGAGAAAAAGTATTCACAAAATGCATTAGCAACGTCGCCAGATTTGTGGATGACGCCGTTGTAGTTTACTTCCGATACAGGCACATTGCATGCGGACCTGTTTAGAAAATTATTGAATAACTTCCATTGTTTTTTAGGATTATTTTTATTTTGATCAAATTCACCCACGTAGTAACGTTCTTTAGCTGCCCTCAACAAATTATTCAAAACCTTGGAATAATTCTGGTAGCGCCTAGCAAGTGATAAATTAAAAGGTTTCTTTTTAGTTTTGCGGTATAAATTTTCTTTCTTGCGCATGCTTCGAGAGGTCTAGTCTGCACAGTAAGAAAAAGGAAGGGAAATATAGAAAAATGAAATCTTACGGGGATACGTTTAACACGACACACACGCAGTCTCTAAAATAAGGAGTAGATGGCGTGCCACACATTCCCATGACTGTTGCCCAGCTGTGGGCTTCCGAAAGCCAAAAAAGCAGGAAGAGTCAATGGCAGCCCTAGACCTCGCAGGTCAGCGTTCAGCAGTCCCGTAGATTAGTGAACCGGCGGCAGGAACGAAAGAAATCCTCAAGGTATTCAATTTCTTGGCAAAGGTGGAAGAATGGAGAGGTCGTCACACCTTCCCGGTGTATATTTCGAAATACACAGGCGACACAGCAGCGAAAAGGGGCCAAGGAAACTCCACATAAGCGAGTTTTACAGAATTTTTTTTCCCGTAAAAACCTTAGGTGTTCGACTGTGGGGCACGTGTACAACCCTTGATCGGGAGTATCTTGGCCCAACAACTATTGGGGATGGTGGGCCAATAAAAAGTAAGCAAAAGGGGGGGGGGGGGGGCATTACACCCATAGTATCTATAGCTTCATAAAGAGATATCCACAATAGCAAGGCGACGCGAATATCACGCATATGGATGCAAAAACAAACAAAAAAATTCGTCCCATGCGAAGAAGCTTTGGACGAAACAGCAGGGCAGAGGGAAAAGGAGGCCGGGAAAATTACTCCACTAAGACAAATTTCCGAACAGCGAGAAGGAAAGTGATAAATTCTGGATCTAAAATGGGAATATAATCCGGTACGTACAACGAAAAGACCACTTCAAAGCAGAGGGAAAATACCCACTACTACTCTCTCATCCTTTCGCCAAGCGTGAGTTGCTATAACCACGCGGAATGGATATTCGGCCCGGTGAATAGGAGGACGCTATTATTAATCTTATAGGCGGGAGAAGCTGAAAAAAAAAAAAAAAAAAACGCCGTCGAACCTAATCTCTACTACTGGGGATGGAACACAGAAAACAGGAACGGAAATATAAAGGGATGGAAAAGGGAAGGCATTCGCAACCTGTAATCAACGGAAGCGATCAGCTAATGCGATCCACGGAAGCGTGACCGTGCATTGTAGAAAACCTGTCAGTAGAAAATCAAAGAGGCTAGCAGAGACACAAATAAGGAACTTGACAAAGGCATTGACAGCCAGGTAGCCTTGAGCAGGGCCGTAGAGTTAGAGTGCGGGGCTCCAAATACAATATCCGAGTCCACACATGACTGGGCGGGCCTAGACAGCATCGCACAGCTTGTCGTTCCAGTTCCACCGTGCCATCGCTTATATGTTTCAGAACCAGCGAACAGCACACAACCTAATCTAAACTCATCGAACAGAGACGCAGCATATCATTAAAAACGTACCTTCCCTTAACCCTTTCCACTTATGAATAAAACCCCTCAGTCGAGCAACATCCTGGGCGCCTTTCGCGCAATGTGCTCACGAGAAAGACACAAAATAAATGTACTACCATGAGTAATGGATTGTTGATGAAATTATAACGAACTCTAAAGATGATGATTATGACGTCGACGACGATGATGATGATGATAATAATAATAATACTTTGTTGCCCTTATTAGTGACAATACAGAGTAGCGGGCCCATCAAAGCGTGTCTTAGACTTGTGGGACTGGGCCCGGCAAGTCGACGATGCGAAAGAAAATACAGGCAAAGAGGTAACTAAGGTCACCTATAAATCAACGGAACCATCAACTAAACACGATAAGATGCTAGCAAATTTTTCAAGCGCTTCTCTACTTCATTTCCCTGTTGCCTGTAAATCTGATTGCTTGATGTAACTATTCTTGTTTGATGATGTAAACTCCTGTATTGGCTGCATGCTCACAGTATGAATAAATAAATAAATAAATAAATAAATAAATAAATAAATAAATAAATAAATAAATAAATAAATAATAAAAATAAATAAATAAAAATACATAAATAAATAAATATAATGAACTGTTAAAGTTTGTAAAGCAAAGCGTAAAGCAGGAAGAACCATTCCCCCGTTGTCTAGCGATCAAGGATTTATTATCTGTTATCTGCGTGGCGAAAGTGAAAATCTGGTTCCTGGCACTTATTTGCTTTTCGTTTTTTTATTCATAACTGCTGCTGCGTGTTGCTGCCCACTGCAATGTTTGATGACCACGGTGACTCGTTTTATGGAATGTCGATTTTTTTTTATTTCGTCTTTCGTCTTGTTTGCCTTTTTTCTCTTTATTTTACTCTTTTTGCCTTCCGCTGTGTTTGTCGTTTGATGTTGTACAATACCCTTTGCTGCAAGCTTTTAAAAGACGCCTGTGTTGATTTTTATGTTTCAATATTCTTAGATTCATAATTCCATTTCTGCACTGAACACTTTTTAAGTATCTCCTACAACAATGCCCTCTGGGCGAATGTAATAAGCTGAATATATATATATATATATATATATATATATATATATCCAGAAAGAAATGTCGGCAGTCTACAACGCCAAAGAAGGCATAGGGGAATGGTTAGACTATTTTTTACCGTTAGTGAAGTTACATTATTTTTTATTAATATTACGTGAGAAAAAAAGAAAGAAAAACACGCGCCCAGAGTGGGGACCGAACCCACGCCTTTCGATTAGATCTCGAATGCCTTACCGATTCGGCTATCTGGGCGACCGTCTCTCCTTCACTTTGTGGGGTATTTATATTTACTACAACTGTATCTGACGCTTGAGGGTGGTAGCCAGCGCCACTCAGACTACACGGGGAGAAGGGGACCTTCTTTTCAACCCCCGGGGCGTGAAGCGAACGTCTACAGCCTGTCATAAGCGGGTAACTGGCGGGAAACCCTCTTATGCTACCTTGGCATCAAGGCTGCCAGTCGAAGTGGCGCTGGCTACCACCCTCAAGTGTCAGATACAGTTGTAGTAAATATAAATACCCCACAAAGTGAAGGAGAACACAGTCGCCCAGATAGCCGAATTGGTAAGGCATTCGAGATCTAATCGAAAGGCGTGGGTTTGGTCCCCACTCTGGGCGCGTGTTTTTCTTTCTTTCTTTCTCACGTAATATTAATAAAAAAATAATGTAACTTCACTAACGGTAAAAAATAGTCTAACCATTCCCATATGCCTTCTTTGGCGTTGTAGACTGCCGGCATTTCTTTCTGTATTTCCTAACGAGCCCCTCATTTCCAAACCCTATATATATATATATATATATATATATATATATATATATATATATATATATATATATATATATATATATATATATATATATATATATATATATATATATATATATATATATATATATATATATATACATATATATATATATATATATATATATATATATATATATATATATTGTAATGAACAATTGGAGCAGGGAACGGTATGTGCGGAACCATGGCCAATCTACGCGCGGGTGTGTGCTGCGGACCTGCAACAGTCATCATGAGTGCCTGTCTGTGCGTCTTGCAAGGTTATCTCTGGCTTCGCCGTTTTTTGAAGAGACTGCTCTTCCTCGCCTCTCTCTTGGACAACTGATCGAATTAAACACCATTGGAAGTGGTGGAGGTGCGGTTTCAACGTCAACCAGCACGAATCCTGGAGCTTCGAAGCCGCAGGCTCCCAATGCCCACTACCCCCATTGACGCTGTTGATCAACAAGCCCCAGCGATGCCACAGATCGTCTGCGCTGGTTCCATCCGTCAGCGCGATCCCCCATTCTTCAATGGCGAGGGCGATCATGATGCTGAGGATTGGCTTTCGACATACGAGCGGGTGAGTGCTCACAACAAGTGGGATGATCCCGCCAAGTTAAGCAACGTCGAGTTCTATCTCACGCAATTGGCACAGACGTGGTTTTTGAACAACGCACGTGACTTCAAAATATGGGGCGATTTTAAGACCCGCTTCCTTCAAGCATTTGGCAGCCCGGCCGTACGCAGACTACAAGCAGAACAACGCCTCCGCGGAAGAGCTCAGACGCAGGGCGAGAATTTCATCAGGTACATCGAAGAAGTTGTAGATCTGTGCAGGCGCGTCGACGTGGCCATGTCTGAAGCAGATAGGGTGAAGCATATTTTAAAAGGCATCGATGATGATGCGTTCACTATGCTGCTTCCCAAGGACCCGAAGACCGTGACGGAGGTCGTGAGCCTCTGCCAAAGCTTTGATGAGCTGCGCAGGCAACGAGTACTGGTCCGGCGATCTCTGGGGACAAATGCAGAACTCTCCGCTTTGACTTTCACTTCCGAGCACTCTTCACTTGAGACGAAGATAAAGGACTTCGTCCGCGAGGAAGTAGCACGCCAACTATCGATTGTGCCGTTCGTTCAAGAGCCACGCCAGCGGACGGAGGCACCGCCTTCATGCCTTCCTTCGTCTCTTCAGCGCACCATCCGGGAACAGGTCACCGAGGCCCTGCCAACTAATCGCCAAGTGGTAGCAGCTCCTGCTCCCCTTACTGTTCCCCAGGTAGCTACTGTTGCTCTTCCCCTGGCTTCACCAGCTGCATTAACCGGTCATCTGACGTATGCTGAATACACAGCCACCCCGACCGTTTACCCATTCGTTCGAACCAACCGTCCCAGTGACTGTGCCGTCCAGCTATCAGCAAGTCTCCCAGTTTCGACGTCCAGTGCAAGTGGTCGCGCAGCAATCCAATCCGTGGCGCACGCCGGACAATCGCCCCATATGCTACTCTTGTGGATACGCCGGACATGTCGCCCGTTACTGCCGCCGTGTGGTGCCGCATCCTGAGGTTTTCAACACTTTAGGATACACGCCTAGGCACGTTCAGCATCGCGTATCCTCGAGGCCTTCCCCAACGTCATATGAGACCGACCAGCCGACGTTCACTAGTCGCCGATCGCCTTCTCCTCGCCGCCGCTCCCTGTCACCTATGCGCCGTCAGCCTGCTCCTCCGGAAGTGGGAAACTAATACCCGCAGTTCCAGAGGCACGAACTGCGTACTCAGCGAAAATTCAAAGTCCTCGTGCCTATCCACCGAACGTTATAGATGTAGTTGTTGAAGGAGTCCCTGCCCTCGCTCTAGTCGACACCGGTGCCGCCATATCTGTTATAAGTGCTACACTCTGCCGCTCGCTGAAAAAAGTAATGGCGCCGCTTTCTGGACTTTCGCTTCGGACTGCAAGTGCAGCACACGTGTCCCCGATAGCAGCCTGTACTGCTCGAGTGAGTATTCAAGGCACCTGCTATCCCATTGAATTTGTTGTCTTATCTTCGTGCTCCCATGAAGTCATCCTTGGCTGGGATTTCCTCTCATGTCATCACGCTGTTATCGACTGTGCCCGAGCTGAACTGGAACTTTTTCCACAGTGTGACGTCTCTGGTGACACAAAACTCGTACTTTCCGAAGACGTCGATATTCCGCCCCGAAGTTCAGTGTTAGTGGCTCTTTCTTGTAGTACGCTGCCGGATGGCCCTGTTCTATTTACGCCATCCGACCTTTTTGTTCGCCGAAAGCATTTATTTCTTCCGTTCGCCGTCCTTACGCTGCGTGCTGAACACACCACGATGTTTATTACCAACCTCACAGACAACCCTGTCAGTCTGCTTCGCAGCGAGTCGATTGGCCAAATTGAACCTACTTCCTCCATTCTCAGCTTCGACATTTGCAATGACGCGCCTACCCTGCCGCTAACCGCCCTGACGTCATCCCGTCTCACCGACCAGCTTCCATCCGACGACGTGTTCACGAAGTCTCTCGACACCGCTTTGGATTCTACCCAGCGCAAGCAGCTACTGAACCTTTTGCACGCGTTCCGTTCTTCATTTGACTGTCAACAAGCTCCCTTGGGTAGAACGTCAACGGTGCACCATATCGACACTGGGACGCACGCACCTTTGAGGCAGCGACCCTACAGAGTGTCGGCGTCAGAACGCGGGATTATTAATGAACACTTCGAAGACATGCTGCAACGCGACGTCATTCGTCCGTCACAAAGCCCCTGGTCGTCGCCAGTAGTTCTGGTTACAAAAAAAGATGGGTCCCTAAGGTTCTGTGTCGACTATCGACGCCTTAACAAGATTACCCGTAAAGACGTTTATCCCTTACCTCGGATCGATGACGCTCTCGATTGTCTTCACGGTGCCGAATTCTTTTCCTCCCTGGACTTGCGCTCCGGCTACTGGCAGGTGCCGGTGGCTGAGTGTGACCGGCCCAAAACGGCGTTTGTGACCCCCGATGGGCTTTTCGAATTCAACGTCATGCCCTTTTGGCTATGTAACGCGCCAGCCACCTTTGAGAGAATGATGGACAACATCTTGCGCGGCCTCAAATGGCATATCTGCCTCTGCTACTTATATGATGTCGTTGTGTTCTCTCCTGACTTCGAAACACATCTTGCTCGTTTGCACCAAGTACTGAGCTGTCTCACTGCAGCTGGACTACAGCTCAATCTCAAGAAGTGTCGTTTTGGTGCCCGTAAACTAACCATCCTGGGCCACGTTGTTTCGAAAGACGGCGTGTCACCCGATCCCGAAAAACTGCGTGCCGTTGCCAACTTCCCCAAGCCTAATTCAATGAAGACCCTCCGCAGCTTCATAGGGCTATGCTCTTATTTCCGGCGCTTCGTTCGCAATTTTGCTTCCATCGTCGCCCCACTCACGCGGCTGCTCAACGGCGACAACAGTCTATCCGCGTGGTCTTCTGAGTGTGACGACGCCTTCACATCCCTGCGACGTCTACTAACCTCACCCCCTATTCTGCGCCACTACGATCCCAGCGCTCCTACTGCAGTGCACACGGACGCCAGTGGTGTTGGTATCGGTGCCGTGCTCGTTCAGCGCAAGCCCGACTGCGACGAAAATGCCGTTGCGTATGCGAGCAGAACTCTCACCAAGGCTGAGCGCAACTATAGCGTTACTGAAAAAGAATGCCTGGCGATAATTTGGGCCCTTACAAAGTTTCGCCCCTACCTTTACGGCCGGCCCTTTGACGTTGTCACCGACCATCACGCCCTGTGTTGGTTGTCGTCCCTAAAGGATCCCACGGGACGACTGGCCCGTTGGGCCCTCCGCTTACAAGAATATGACATTCGTGTTATCTATCGGTCTGGACGCAAGCATTCTGATGCCGACGCACTCTCGCGCTCCCCTGTGCCTGTTGATGCTACATGCATTAACACAACGGCTCCCCTATTGTCATCGCTGACCCTCACAGACATGGCCTCCCAACAAAGGAAGGATCCATGGATTGCTGCAATCGTTGACTTCTTGTCGGCAGCTTCAAAACGAATTCCGTCTAGGTCCATCCGTCGCCAAGCTGCCCACTTCTCTATTCGAGACAACCTCCTCTACCGCCGGAACTACATGTCAGACGGTCGGAAGTGGTTGCTAGTGGTGCCACGGAGCTTACGAAAAGAGGTGTGTTTCGCCCACCATGCGGATCCGCAGAGCGCCCATGCAGGAGTCCTGAAGACTTATACTAGGCTGCGCCACAGGTATTACTGGAGGGGAATGTACGCCTTCGTGCGCAAGTACGTTCGCGCATGCCCCGAGTGTCAACAACGCAAGACACCTGCTCCGAAGCCAGCTGGCACGCTGCAGCCCTTGCCGTGCCCTGTTCGTCCATTCGAGCGAGTCGGTATCGACCTGTACGGCCCTTTACCACACACCCCTTCTGGCAATCGCTGGATCATCGTGGCTGTAGATCACCTCACGCGCTACGCTGAAACAGCCGCGTTGCCCGCTGCCGCTGCGCGCGACGTCGGGGGATTTATTCTCCGTTCCCTTGTTCTACGCCACGGTGCACCCCGGGAACTGCTCAGTGACCGGGGGCGGGTATTCCTCTCTGAGGCTGTTAAAGCGCTTCTGACCGAATGCAACATTGTGCATCGCACCACGACCGCATATCATCCGCAAACGAACGGGCTCGCCGAAAGGTTCAACCGTACGTTGGGGGACATGCTTGCGATGTACATCGCTTCAGACCATTCGAACTGGGACGTGGTACTCCCCTTTGTGACGTATGCATACAACACGGCGGTACAGAGCACAACGCGTTTTTCACCTTTCTTTTTACTTTACGACCGCGAACCTTCTTGTACCATGGACACTATCCTACCATACAGCCCTGACGCTTCCGAACGCCGCCATCTTTCCGAAGTGAGGCATCATGCCGAGGAATGCCGACAGCTTGCCCGTTCGTTCACGGCAAATGACCAGGGTCGTCAGAAGCGGCATCATGACCAGAGCCACTCCTCGCCCACTTTTCATGCTGGTGATCTAGTTTGGCTATGGATACCTTCTACAACGCCAGGTCTTTCTACGAAGCTGCTTTGCAAATACCACGGCCCTTACCGTGTCATCAGTTCTCCATCCCCTGTAAACTACGTGGTTGAACCGTTAACTCCGTCAGCCGATCTCCG